>NC_089851.1:52367811-52585311 GCF_036373705.1 Amia ocellicauda | reverse complement strand
ATCTGCTGTTATGCTACAATGCTACTGACCATTGGGGGAGCGATACCAAGCAAGAGAGTTAGATATCAAGAGTCATAGATAGATAGATTGATAGATGGATGGATGGACGGCAAGGAAAGCACCTGATTGACAGTGGTCCGTGATCTGCTGTTATGCTACTATGCTACTGACCATTGGGGGAGCGATAGCAAGCAAGAGAGTTAGATATCGAGAGACATAGATACATAGATAGATAGATGGATGGATGGATGGACGGCAAGGCAAGTATCTGATTGACAGTGGTCCGTGATCTGCTGTTATGCTACTATGCTACTGACCATTGGGGGAGCGATAGCAAGCAAGAGAGTTAGATATCGAGAGTCATAGATATATAGATAGATAGATAGATGGATGGATGGACGGCAAGGCAAGCATCTGATTGACAGTGGTCCGTGATCTGCTGTTATGCTACTATGCTACTGACCATTGGGGGAGCGATAGCAAGCAAGAGAGTTAGATATCGAGAGTCATAGATAGATAGATATATAGATGGATGGATGGATGGACGGCAAGGCAAGCACCTGATTGACAGTTGTCCGTGATCTGCTGTTAGGCTACAATGCTACTGACCATTGGGGGAGCGATAGCAAGCAAGAGAGTTAGATATCGAGAGTCATAGATAGATAGATAGATAGATAGATAGATAGATAGATAGATAGATAGATGGATGGATGGACGGCAAGGCAAGCACCTGATTGACAGTGGTCCGTGATCTGCTGTTATGCTACAATGCTACTGACCATTGGGGGAGCGATACCAAGCAAGAGAGTTAGACATCAAGAGTCATAGATAGATAGATAGATAGATGGATGGATGGACTGCAAGGCAAGCATCTGATTGACAGTGGTCCGTGATCTGCTGTTATGCTACTATGCTACTGACCATTGGGGGAGCGATAGCAAGCAAGAGAGTTAGATATCGAGAGTCATAGATAGATAGATAGATAGATGGATGGATGGATGGACGGCAAGGCAAGCACCTGATTGACAGTGGTCCGTGATCTGCTGCTATGCTACTATGCTACTGACCATTGGGGGAGCGATAGCAAGCAAGAGAGTTAGATATCGAGAGTCATAGATATATAGATAGATAGATGGATGGATGGACGGCAAGGCAAGCATCTGATTGACAGTGGTCCGTGATCTGCTGTTATGCTACTATGCTACTGACCATTGGGGGAGCGATAGCAAGCAAGAGAGTTAGATATCGAGAGTCATAGATAGATAGATAGATAGATGGATGGATGGATGGACGGCAAGGCAAGCACCTGATTGACAGTGGTCCGTGATCTGCTGTTATGCTACAATGCTACTGACCATTGGGGGAGCGATAGCAAGCAAGAGAGTTAGATATCGAGAGTCACAGATAGATAGATAGATAGATGGATGGATGGACTGCAAGGCAAGCATCTGATTGACAGTGGTCCGTGATCTGCTGTTATGCTACTATGCTACTGACCATTGGGGGAGCGATAGCAAGCAAGAGAGTTAGATTTCGAGAGTCATAGAAAGATAGATAGATAGATGGATGGATGGATGAATGGCAAGGCAAGCACCTGATTGACAGTGGTCCGTGATCTGCTGTTATGCTACTATGCTACTGACCATTGGGGGAGCGATACCAAGCAAGAGAGTTAGATATCAAGAGTCATAGATAGATAGATAGCTAGATAGATGGATGGATGGACGGCAAGGCAAGCATCTGATTGACAATGGTCCGTGATCTGCTGTTATGCTACTATGCTACTGACCATTGGGGGAGCGATAGCAAGCAAGAGAGTTTGATATCTAGAGTCATAGATAGATAGATAGATAGATGGATGGATGTATGGACGGCAAGGCAAGCACCTGATTGACAGTGGTCCGTGATCTGCTGTTATGCTACTATGCTACTGACCATTGGGGGAGTGATAGCAAGCAAGAGAGTTAGATATCGAGAGTCATAGATATATAGATAGATAGATAGATGGATGGATGGACGGCAAGGCAAGCATCTGATTGACAGTGGTCCGTGATCTGCTGTTATGCTACTATGCTACTGACCATTGGGGGAGCGATAGCAAGCAAGAGAGTTAGATATCGAGAGTCATAGATAGATAGATAGATAGATGGATGGATGGATGGACGGCAAGGCAAGCACCTGATTGACAGTTTTCCGTGATCTGCTGTTATGCTACAATGCTACTGACCATTGGGGGAGCGATAGCAAGCAAGAGAGTTAGATATCGAGAGTCATAGATAGATAGATAGATAGATATATATATAGATAGATAGATAGATAGATGGATGGATGGATGGACGGCAAGGCAAGCACCTGATTGACAGTGGTCCGTGATCTGCTGTTATGCTACTATGCTACTGACCATTGGGAAAGCGATACTAAGCAAGAGAGTTAGATATCAAGAGTCATAGATAGATAGATAGCTAGATAGATGGATGGATGGATGGCAAGGCAAGCATCTGATTGACAGTGGTCCGTGATCTGCTGTTATGCTACAATGCTACTGACCATTGGGGGAGCGATACCAAGCAAGAGAGTTAGATATCAAGAGTCATAGATAGATAGATAGATAGATGGATGGATGGACGGCAAGGCAAGCATCTGATTGACAGTGGTCCGTGATCTGCTGTTATGCTACAATGCTACTGACCATTGGGGGAGCGATACCAAGCAAGAGAGTTAGATATCAAGAGTCATAGATAGATAGATAGATGGATGGATGGATGGATGGACGGCAAGGCAAGCACCTGATTGACAGTGGTCCGTGATCTGCTGTTATGCTACAATGCTACTGACCATTGGGGGAGCGATAGCAAGCAAGAGAGTTAGATATCGAGAGTCATAGATAGATAGATAGATAGATAGATAGATAGATAGATAGATAGATGGATGGATGGACGGCAAGACAAGCACCTGATTGACAGTGGTCCGTGATCTGCTGTTATGCTACTATGCTACTGACCATTGGTGGAGCGATACCAAGCAAGAGAGTTAGATATCAAGAGTCATAGATAGATAGATAGATAGATAGATAGATAGATAGATAGATAGATAGATAGATATATAGATGGATGGATGGATGGACGGCAAGGCAAGCATCTGATTGACAGTAGTCCGTGATCTGCTGTTATGCTACAATGCTACTGACCATTGGGGGAGCGATAGCAAGCAAGAGAGTTAGATATCGAGAGTCATAGATAGATAGATAGATAGATAGATAGATAGATAGATAGATGGATGGATGGATGGACGGCAAGGCAAGCACCTGATTGACAGTGGTCCGTGATCTGCTGTTATGCTACAATGCTACTGACCATTGGGGGAGCGATAGCAAGCAAGAGAGTTAGATATCGAGAGTCATTGATAGATAGATAGATAGATGGATGGATGGATGGACGGCAAGGCAAGCATCTGATTGACAGTGGTCCGTGATCTGCTGTTATGCTACAATGCTACTGACCATTGGAGGAGCGATACCAAGCAAGAGAGTTAGATATCAAGAGTCATAGATAGATAGATAGATAGATAGATAGATAGATAGATAGATAGATAGATAGATAGATGGATGGATGGACGGCAAGGCAAGCATCTGATTGACAGTGGTCCGTGATCTGCTGTTATGCTACTATGCTACTGACCATTGGGGGAGCAATAACAAGCAAGAGAGTTAGATATCAAGAGTCATAGATAGATAGATAGATGGATGGATGGACGGCAAGGCAAGCATCTGATTGACAGTGGTCCGTGATCTGCTGTTATGCTACAATGCTACTGACCATTGGGGGAGCGATAGCAAGCAAGAGAGTTAGATATCAAGAGTCATAGATAGATAGATAGATAGATAGATGGATGGATGGATGGACGGCAAGGCAAGCATCTGATTGACAGTAGTCCGTGATCTGCTGTTATGCTACTATGCTACTGACCATTGGGGGAGCGATAGCAAGCAAGAGAGTTAGATATCAAGAGTCATAGATAGATAGATAGATAGATGGATGGATGGACGGCAAGGCAAGCATCTGATTGACAGTGGTCCGTGATCTGCTGTTATGCTACTATGCTACTGACCATTGAGGGAGCGATAGCAAGCAAGAGAGTTAGATATCAAGAGTCATCGATAGATAGATAGATAGATGGATGGATGGACGGCAAGGCAAGCATCTGTTTGACAGTGGTCCGTGATCTGCTGTTATGCTACTATGCTACTGACCATTGGGGGAGCAATAACAAGCAAGAGAGTTAGATATCAAGAGTCATAGATAGATAGATAGATGGATGGATGGACGGCAAGGCAAGCATCTGATTGACAGTGGTCCGTGATCTGCTGTTATGCTACTATGCTACTGACCATTGGGGGAGCGATAGCAAGCAAGAGAGTTAGATATCAAGAGTCATCGATAGATAGATAGATAGATGGATGGATGGACGGCAAGGCAAGCATCTGATTGACAGTGGTCCGTGATCTGCTGTTATGCTACTATGCTACTGACCATTGAGGGAGCGATAGCAAGCAAGAGAGTTAGATATCGAGAGTCATAGATAGATAGATAGATAGATAGATAGATGGATGGATGGATGGACGGCAAGGCAAGCACCTGATTGACAGTGGTCCGTGATCTGCTGTTATGCTACTATGCTACTGACCATTGGGGGAGCGA
Source organism: Amia ocellicauda (assembly GCF_036373705.1). Lineage (NCBI taxonomy): Eukaryota > Metazoa > Chordata > Actinopteri > Amiiformes > Amiidae > Amia > Amia ocellicauda. Next base: position 52,580,614 of record NC_089851.1, on the reverse strand, counting down.
TACCAAGCAATTGAGTTAGATATCAAGAGTCATAGATAGATAGATAGCTAGATAGATGGATGGATGGACGGCAAGGCAAGCATCTGATTGACAGTGGTCCGTGATCTGCTGTTATGCTACAATGCTACTGACCATTGGGGGAGCGATACCAAGCAAGAGAGTTAGATATCAAGAGTCATAGATAGATAGATAGATAGATAGATAGATAGATGGATGGATGGACGGCAAGGCAAGCACCTGATTGACAGTGGTCCGTGATCTGCTGTTATGCTACTATGCTACTGACCATTGGGGGAGCGATAGCAAGCAAGAGAGTTAGATATCAAGAGACATAGATACATAGATAGATAGATGGATGGATGGATGGATGGCAAGGCAAGCATCTGATTGACAGTGGTCCGTGATCTGCTGTTATGCTACTATGCTACTGACCATTGGGGAGCAATAGCAAGCAAGAGAGTTAGATATCGAGAGTCATTGATAGATAGATAGATAGATGGATGGATGGACGGCAAGGCAAGCATCTGATTGACAGTGGTCCGTGATCTGCTGTTATGCTACAATGCTACTGACCATTGGGGGAGCGACAGCAAGCAAGAGAGTTAGATATCAAGAGTCATAGATAGATAGATAGATAGATAGATAGATAGATAGATGGATGGATGGATGGATGGACGGCAAGGCAAGCACCTGATTGACAGTGGTCCGTGATCTGCTGTTATGCTACTATCAGCAGCAACAGTGGCAGATTTGGCGCCGTGGCTTAGTTGGTTAAAGCGCCTGTCTAGTAAACAGGAGGTCCTGGGTTCAAATCCCAGCGGTGCCTTAGGCGGGCTTTGTTTGCTCCTTGCGAAGCTTGTGCTTCTGTTTTGTCGACCATCAGTTTTAGCAAGATAGGCTTATCTTAAAGCCATCAGAGGACGTAATGAACCGGAAAGCCAACTGGACAGACGCCGGTTTGTAAAGAAGAACCAGAACCCAAAGGACACGCGCTACGCGCACCTAACGGCCAACGTCCAATTCCCATTGCCGCCCCTGGACAGTCGCAACAGGGAGCTTGTTACTCCCGTCAACCTTACGTTTTCACCTCTGTGTGCTTCCTTTGTTGCAGCCTGCATCCAGATTTTGTTTTTGTTTTTGTTTTGTTTTGTTTTGTTTTGTTTTGTTTTGTTTTGTTTTGTTTTGTTTTGTTTTGTTTTGTTTTGTTTTGTTTTGTTTTGTTTTGTTTTGTTTTGTTTTGTTTTGTGCCTTACGCCTGAGTGTAGGCACTGGGGAATGGGAGAGTCCTGGCACCGTGGCTTAGTTGGTCAAAGCGCCTGTCTTGTAAACAGGAAACCCTGGGTTCGACTTCCAGCAGTGCTTTGGTTTACGTTGGCCTAGGCAATGGAAAGGAAGTTTCTAAACGCTCAATACATTTTTGCAAGATGGCCGTCCGCAGCAAGCAGCTTAAGGTTACTGTAGCCGCAGTCTGGCAAGCTGACCGCCAGAAGTAGAAACAATAACAAGGGGCGGGGGGAAAAGTGGGCCATCCCTGGGTGGATTCGAACCACCATCCTTTCAGTTAATAGCCAAACACACTGACCGATTGCACCACAGAGACAGACAGAGGTGTTGTGGTTGCTGCAGTCATGCAGTTCCTTCACAGTTGCCAGAAATCATTTCCAGCACACGATTTTCTTTGTCGTTGAATGCAACATACGTGACCATTGGGGGAGCGATAGCAAGCAAGAGAGTTAGATATCAAGAGTCATAGATAGATAGATAGATAGATGGATGGACGGCAAGGCAAGCATCTGATTGACAGTGGTCCGTGATCTGCTGTTATGCTACTATGCTACTGACCATTGGGGGAGCGATAGCAAGCAAGAGAGTTAGATATCAAGAGTCATAGATAGATAGATAGATAGATGGATGGACGGCAAGGCAAGCATCTGATTGACAGTGGTCCGTGATCTGCTGTTATGCTACTATGCTACTGACCATTGGGGGAGCGATAGCAAGCAAGAGAGTTAGATATCGAGAGTCATTAATAGATAGATAGATAGATGGATGGATGGATGGACGGCAAGGCAAGCATCTGATTGACAGTGGTCCGTGATCTGCTGTTATGCTACAATGCTACTGACCATTGGGGGAGCGATACCAAGCAAGAGAGTTAGATATCAAGAGTCATAGATAGATAGATAGATAGATAGATGGATGGATGGACGGCAAGGCAAGCACCTGATTGACAGTGGTCCGTGATCTGCTGTTATGCTACTATGCTACTGACCATTGGGGGAGCGATACCAAGCAAGAGAGTTAGATATCAAGAGTCAAAGGTAGATAGATAGATAGATGGATGGATGGACGGCAAGGCAAGCATCTGATTGACAGTGGTCCGTGATCTGCTGTTATGCTACTATGCTACTGACCATTGGGGGAGCGATAGCAAGCAAGAGAGTTAGATATCGAGAGTCATAGATATATAGATAGATAGATAGATGGATGGATGGACGGCAAGGCAAGCATCTGATTGACAGTGGTCCGTGATCTGCTGTTATGCTACTATGCTACTGACCATTGGGGGAGCGATAGCAAGCAAGAGAGTTAGATATCGAGAGTCATAGATAGATAGATAGATAGGTAGATGGATGGATGGATGGACGGCAAGGCAAGCATCTGATTGACAGTGGTCCATGATCTGCTGTTATGCTACTATGCTACTGACCATTGGGGGAGCGATAGCAAGCAAGAGAGTTAGATATCAAGAGACATAGATACATAGATAGATAGATGGATGGATGGATGGATGGCAAGGCAAGCATCTGATTGACAGTGGTCCGTGATCTGCTGTTATGCTACTATGCTACTGACCATTGGGGAGCAATAGCAAGCAAGAGAGTTAGATATCGAGAGTCATTGATAGATAGATAGATAGATGGATGGATGGACGGCAAGGCAAGCATCTGATTGACAGTGGTCCGTGATCTGCTGTTATGCTACAATGCTACTGACCATTGGGGGAGCGACAGCAAGCAAGAGAGTTAGATATCAAGAGTCATAGATAGATAGATAGATAGATAGATAGATAGATAGATGGATGGATGGATGGACGGCAAGGCAAGCACCTGATTGACAGTGGTCCGTGATCTGCTGTTATGCTACTATCAGCAGCAACAGTGGCAGATTTGGCGCCGTGGCTTAGTTGGTTAAAGTGCCTGTCTAGTAAACAGGAGGTCCTGGGTTCAAATCCCAGCGGTGCCTTAGGCGGGCTTTGTTTGCTCCTTGCGAAGCTTGTGCTTCTGTTTTGTCGACCATCAGTTTTAGCAAGATAGGCTTATCTTAAAGCCATCAGAGGACGTAATGAACCGGAAAGCCAACTGGACAGACGCCGGTTTGTAAAGAAGAACCAGAACCCAAAGGACACGCGCTACGCGCACCTAACGGCCAACGTCCAATTCCCATTGCCGCCCCTGGACAGTCGCAACAGGGAGCTTGTTACTCCCGTCAACCTTACGTTTTCACCTCTGTGTGCTTCCTTTGTTGCAGCCTGCATCCAGATTTTGTTTTGTTTTGTTTTGTTTTGTTTTGTTTTGTTTTGTTTTGTTTTGTTTTGTTTTGTTTTGTTTTGTTTTGTTTTGTTTTGTTTTGTTTTGTTTTGTTTTGTTTTGTGCCTTACGCCTGAGTGTAGGCACTGGGGAATGGGAGAGTCCTGGCACCGTGGCTTAGTTGGTCAAAGCGCCTGTCTTGTAAACAGGAAACCCTGGGTTCGACTTCCAGCAGTGCTTTGGTTTACGTTGGCCTAGGCAATGGAAAGGAAGTTTCTAAACGCTCAATACATTTTTGCAAGATGGCCGTCCGCAGCAAGCAGCTTAAGGTTACTGTAGCCGCAGTCTGGCAAGCTGACCGCCAGAAGTAGAAACAATAACAAGGGGCGGGGGGAAAAGTGGGCCATCCCTGGGTGGATTCGAACCACCATCCTTTCAGTTAATAGCCAAACACACTGACCGATTGCACCACAGAGACAGACAGAGGTGTTGTGGTTGCTGCAGTCATGCAGTTCCTTCACAGTTGCCAGAAATCATTTCCAGCACACGATTTTCTTTGTCGTTGAATGCAACATACGTGACCATTGGGGGAGCGATAGCAAGCAAGAGAGTTAGATATCAAGAGTCATAGATAGATAGATAGATAGATGGATGGACGGCAAGGCAAGCATCTGATTGACAGTGGTCCGTGATCTGCTGTTATGCTACAATGCTACTGACCATTGGGGGAGCGATACCAAGCAAGAGAGTTAGATATCAAGAGTCATAGATAGATAGATAGATAGAAAGATGGATGGATGGACGGCAAGGCAAGCATCTGATTGAAAGTGGTCCGTGATCTGCTGTTATGCTACTATGCTACTGACCATTGGGGGAGCGATAGCAAGCAAGAGAGTTAGATATCAAGAGTCATAGATAGATAGATAGACAGATAGCTAGATAGATGGATGGATGGACGGCAAGGCAAGCATCTGATTGACAGTGGTCCGTGATCTGCTGTTATGCTACTATGCTACTGACCATTGGGGGAGCGATAGCAAGCAAGAGAGTTAGATATCAAGAGACATAGATACATAGATAGATAGATGGATGGATGGATGGATGGCAAGGCAAGCATCTGATTGACAGTGGTCCGTGATCTGCTGTTATGCTACTATGCTACTGACCATTGGGGGAGCAATAGCAAGCAAGAGAGTTAGATATCGAGAGTCATTGATAGATAGATAGATAGATGGATGGATGGACGGCAAGGCAAGCATCTGATTGACAGTGGTCCGTGATCTGCTGTTATGCTACAATGCTACTGACCATTGGGGGAGCGATAGCAAGCAAGAGAGTTAGATATCAAGAGTCATAGATAGATAGATAGATAGATGGATGGATGGATGGACGGCAAGGCAAGCATCTGATTGACAGTGGTCCGTGATCTGCTGTTATGCTACTATGCTACTGACCATTGGGGGAGCAATAGCAAGCAAGAGAGTTAGATATCAAGAGTCATAGATAGATAGATAGATGGATGGATGGACGGCAAGGCAAGCATCTGATTGACAGTGGTCCGTGATCTGCTGTTATGCTACAATGCTACTGACCATTGGGGGAGCGATAGCAAGCAAGAGAGTTAGATATCAAGAGTCATAGATAGATAGATAGATAGATGGATGGATGGACGGCAAGGCAAGCATCTGATTGACAGTGGTCCGTGATCTGCTGTTATGCTACTATGCTACTGACCATTGGGGGAGCGATAACAAGCAAGAGAGTTAGATATCAAGAGTCATCGATAGATAGATAGATAGATGGATGGATGGACGGCAAGGCAAGCACCTGATTGATAGTGGTCCGTTATCTGCTGTTATGCTACTATCAGCAGCAACAGTGGCAGATTTGGTGCCGTGGCTTAGTTGGTTAAAGTGCCTGTCTAGTAAACAGGAGCCCTGGGTTCAAATCCCAGCGGTGCCTTAGGCGGGCTTTGTGTGCTCCTTGCGAAGCTTGTGCTTCCGCTTTGTCGACCATCAGTTTTAGCAAGATAGGCTTATCGTAATGCCATCAGAGGACGTAATGAACCGGAAAGCCAACTGGACAGACGCCGGTTTGTAAAGAAGAACCAGAACCCAAAGGACACGCGCTACCCGCACCTAACGGCCAACGTCCAATTCCCATTGCCGCCCCTGGACAGTCAAAACAGGGAGCTTGTTACTCCCGTCAACCTTACGTTTTCACCTCTGTGTGCTTCCTTTGTTGCAGCCTGCATCCAGATTTTGTTTTGTTTTGTTTTGTTTTGTTTTGTTTTGTGCCTTACGCCTGAGTGTAGGCACTGGGGAATGGGAGAGTCCTGGCACCGTGGCTTAGTTGGTCAAAGCGCCTGTCTTGTAAACAGGAAACCCTGGGTTCGACTTCCAGCAGTGCTTTGGTTTACGTTGGCCTAGGCAATGGAAAGGAAGTTTCTAAACGCTCAATACATGTTTGCAAGATGGCCGTCCGCAGCAAGCAGCTTAAGGTTACTGTAGCCGCAGTCTGGCAAGCTGACCGCCAGAAGTAGAAACAATAACAAGGGGCGGGGGGAAAAGTGGGCCATCCCTGGGTGGATTCGAACCACCATCCTTTCAGTTAATAGCCAAACACACTGACCGATTGCACCACAGAGACAGACAGAGGTGTTGTGGTTGCTGCAGTCATGCAGTTCCTTCACAGTTGCCAGAAATCATTTCCAGCACACGATTTTCTTTGTCGTTGAATGCAACATACGTGACCATTGGGGGAGCGATAGCAAGCAAGAGAGTTAGATATCAAGAGTCATAGATAGATAGATAGATAGATAGATAGATGGATGGACGGCAAGGCAAGCATCTGATTGACAGTGGTCCGTGATCTGCTGTTATGCTACTATGCTACTGACCATTGGGGGGGCGATAGCAAGCAAGAGAGTTAGATATCGAGAGTCATTGATAGATAGATAGATAGATGGATGGATGGATGGACGGCAAGGCAAGCATCTGATTGACAGTGGTCCGTGATCTGCTGTTATGCTACAATGCTACTGACCATTGGGGGAGCGATACCAAGCAAGAGAGTTAGATATCAAGAGTCATAGATAGATAGATAGATAGATGGATGGATGGACGGCAAGGCAAGCATCTGATTGACAGTGGTCCGTGATCTGCTGTTATGCTACAATGCTACTGACCATTGGGGGAGCGATAGCAAGCAAGAGAGTTAGATATCAAGAGTCATAGATAGATAGATAGATAGATGGATGGATGGATGGACGGCAAGGCAAGCATCTGATTGACAGTGGTCCGTGATCTGCTGTTATGCTACTATGCTACTGACCATTGGGGGAGCAATAGCAAGCAAGAGAGTTAGATATCAAGAGTCATAGATAGATAGATAGATGGATGGATGGACGGCAAGGCAAGCATCTGATTGACAGTGGTCCGTGATCTGCTGTTATGCTACAATGCTACTGACCATTGGGGGAGCGATAGCAAGCAAGAGAGTTAGATATCAAGAGTCATAGATAGATAGATAGATAGATGGATGGATGGACGGCAAGGCAAGCATCTGATTGACAGTGGTCCGTGATCTGCTGTTATGCTACTATGCTACTGACCATTGGGGGAGCGATAACAAGCAAGAGAGTTAGATATCAAGAGTCATAGATAGATAGATAGATAGATAGCTAGATAGATGGATGGATGGACGGCAAGGCAAGCATCTGATTGACAGTGGTCCGTGATCTGCTGTTATGCTACTATGCTACTGACCATTGGGGGAGCGATAGCAAGCAAGAGAGTTAGATATCAAGAGACATAGATACATAGATAGATAGATGGATGGATGGATGGATGGCAAGGCAAGCATCTGATTGACAGTGGTCCGTGATCTGCTGTTATGCTACTATGCTACTGACCATTGGGGGAGCAATAGCAAGCAAGAGAGTTAGATATCGAGAGTCATTGATAGATAGATAGATAGATGGATGGATGGACGGCAAGGCAAGCATCTGATTGACAGTGGTCCGTGATCTGCTGTTATGCTACTATGCTACTGACCATTGGGGGAGCAATAGCAAGCAAGAGAGTTAGATATCAAGAGTCATAGATAGATAGATAGATAGATGGATGGATGGACGGCAAGGCAAGCATCTGATTGACAGTGGTCCGTGATCTGCTGTTATGCTACTATGCTACTGACCATTGGGGGAGCGATAACAAGCAAGAGAGTTAGATATCAAGAGTCATAGATAGATAGATAGATAGATAGCTAGATAGATGGATGGATGGACGGCAAGGCAAGCATCTGATTGACAGTGGTCCGTGATCTGCTGTTATGCTACTATGCTACTGACCATTGGGGGAGCGATAGCAAGCAAGAGAGTTAGATATCAAGAGTCATAGATAGATAGATAGATAGATGGATGGATGGACGGCAAGGCAAGCATCTGATTGACAGTGGTCCGTGATCTGCTGTTATGCTACTATGCTACTGACCATTGGGGGAGCAATAGCAAGCAAGAGAGTTAGATATCAAGAGTCATAGATAGATAGATAGATGGATGGATGGACGGCAAGGCAAGCATCTGATTGACAGTGGTCCGTGATCTGCTGTTATGCTACAATGCTACTGACCATTGGGGGAGCGATAGCAAGCAAGAGAGTTAGATATCAAGAGTCATAGATAGATAGATAGATTGATGGATGGATGGACGGCAAGGCAAGCATCTGATTGACAGTGGTCCGTGATCTGCTGTTATGCTACTATGCTACTGACCATTGGGGGAGCGATAACAAGCAAGAGAGTTAGATATCAAGAGTCATAGATAGATAGATAGATAGATAGCTAGATAGATGGATGGATGGACGGCAAGGCAAGCATCTGATTGACAGTGGTCCGTGATCTGCTGTTATGCTACTATGCTACTGACCATTGGGGGAGCGATAGCAAGCAAGAGAGTTAGATATCAAGAGACATAGATACATAGATAGATAGATGGATGGATGGATGGATGGCAAGGCAAGCATCTGATTGACAGTGGTCCGTGATCTGCTGTTATGCTACTATGCTACTGACCATTGGGGGAGCAATAGCAAGCAAGAGAGTTAGATATCGAGAGTCATTGATAGATAGATAGATAGATAGATGGATGGATGGACGGCAAGGCAAGCATCTGATTGACAGTGGTCCGTGATCTGCTGTTATGCTACTATGCTACTGACCATTGGGGGAGCAATAGCAAGCAAGAGAGTTAGATATCAAGAGTCATAGATAGATAGATAGATAGATAGATGGATGGATGGACGGCAAGGCAAGCATCTGATTGACAGTGGTCCGTGATCTGCTGTTATGCTACTATGCTACTGACCATTGGGGGAGCAATAGCAAGCAAGAGAGTTAGATATCAAGAGTCATAGATAGATAGATAGATAGATGGATGGATGGACGGCAAGGCAAGCATCTGATTGACAGTGGTCCGTGATCTGCTGTTATGCTACTATGCTACTGACCATTGGGGGAGCGATAACAAGCAAGAGAGTTAGATATCAAGAGTCATAGATAGATAGATAGATAGATAGCTAGATAGATGGATGGATGGACGGCAAGGCAAGCATCTGATTGACAGTGGTCCGTGATCTGCTGTTATGCTACTATGCTACTGACCATTGGGGGAGCGATAGCAAGCAAGAGAGTTAGATATCAAGAGACATAGATACATAGATAGATAGATGGATGGATGGATGGATGGCAAGGCAAGCATCTGATTGACAGTGGTCCGTGATCTGCTGTTATGCTACTATGCTACTGACCATTGGGGGAGCAATAGCAAGCAAGAGAGTTAGATATCGAGAGTCATTGATAGATAGATAGATAGATGGATGGATGGACGGCAAGGCAAGCATCTGATTGACAGTGGTCCGTGATCTGCTGTTATGCTACAATGCTACTGACCATTGGGGGAGCGATAGCAAGCAAGAGAGTTAGATATCAAGAGTCATAGATAGATAGATAGATAGATAGATGGATGGATGGATGGATGGACGGCAAGGCAAGCACCTGATTGACAGTGGTCCGTGATCTGCTGTTATGCTACTATCAGCAGCAACAGTGGCAGATTTGGCGACGTGGCTTAGTTGGTTAAAGCGCCTGTCTAGTAAACAGGAGGTCCTGGGTTCAAATCCCAGCGGTGCCTTAGGCGGGCTTTCTGTGCTCCTTGCGAAGCTTGTGCTTCCGCTTTGTCGACCATCAGTTTTAGCAAGATAGGCTTATCGTAAAGCCATCAGAGGACGTAATGAACCGGAAAGCCAACTGGACAGACGCCGGTTTGTAAAGAAGAACCAGAACCCAAAGGACACGCGCTACGCGCACCTAACGGCCAACGTCCAATTCCCATTGCCGCCCCTGGACAGTCGCAACAGGGAGCTTGTTACTCCCGTTAACCTTACGTTTTCACCTCTGTGTGCTTCCTTTGTTGCAGCCTGCATCCAGATTTTGTTTTGTTTTGTTTTGTTTTGTTTTGTTTTGTTTTGTTTTGTTTTGTTTTGTTTTGTTTTGTTTTGTTTTGTTTTGTTTTGTTTTGTTTTGTTTTGTTTTGTTTTGTGCCTTACGCCTGAGTGTAGGCACTGGGGAATGGGAGAGTCCTGGCACCGTGGCTTAGTTGGTCAAAGCGCCTGTCTTGTAAACAGGAAACCCTGGGTTCGACTTCCAGCAGTGCTTTGGTTTACGTTGGCCTAGGCAATGGAAAGGAAGTTTCTAAACGCTCAATACATGTTTGCAAGATGGCCGTCCGCAGCAAGCAGCTTAAGGTTACTGTAGCCGCAGTCTGGCAAGCTGACCGCCAGAAGTAGAAACAATAACAAGGGGCGGGGGGAAAAGTGGGCCGTCCCTGGGTGGATTCGAACCACCATCCTTTCAGTTAATAGCCAAACACACTGACCGATTGCACCACAGAGACAGACAGAGGTGTTGTGGTTGCTGCAGTCATGCAGTTCCTTCACAGTTGCCAGAAATCATTTCCAGCACACGATTTTCTTTGTCGTTGAATGCAACATACGTGACCATTGGGGGAGCGATAGCAAGCAAGAGAGTTAGATATCAAGAGTCATAGATAGATAGATAGATAGATAGATGGATGGACGGCAAGGCAAGCATCTGATTGACAGTGGTCCGTGATCTGCTGTTATGCTACTATGCTACTGACCATTGGGGGGGCGATAGCAAGCAAGAGAGTTAGATATCGAGAGTCATTGATAGATAGATAGATAGATGGATGGATGGATGGACGGCAAGGCAAGCATCTGATTGACAGTGGTCCGTGATCTGCTGTTATGCTACAATGCTACTGACCATTGGGGGAGCGATACCAAGCAAGAGAGTTAGATATCAAGAGTCATAGATAGATAGATAGATAGATGGATGGATGGACGGCAAGGCAAGCATCTGATTGACAGTGGTCCGTGATCTGCTGTTATGCTACAATGCTACTGACCATTGGGGGAGCGATAGCAAGCAAGAGAGTTAGATATCAAGAGTCATAGATAGATAGATAGATAGATGGATGGATGGATGGACGGCAAGGCAAGCATCTGATTGACAGTGGTCCGTGATCTGCTGTTATGCTACTATGCTACTGACCATTGGGGGAGCAATAGCAAGCAAGAGAGTTAGATATCAAGAGTCATAGATAGATAGATAGATGGATGGATAGACGGCAAGGCAAGCATCTGATTGACAGTGGTCCGTGATCTGCTGTTATGCTACAATGCTACTGACCATTGGGGGAGCGATAGCAAGCAAGAGAGTTAGATATCAAGAGTCATAGATAGATAGATAGATAGATGGATGGATGGACGGCAAGGCAAGCATCTGATTGACAGTGGTCCGTGATCTGCTGTTATGCTACTATGCTACTGACCATTGGGGGAGCGATAACAAGCAAGAGAGTTAGATATCAAGAGTCATCGATAGATAGATAGATAGATGGATGGATGGACGGCAAGGCAAGCATCTGATTGACAGTGGTCCATGATCTGCTGTTATGCTACTATGCTACTGACCATTGAGGGAGCGATAGCAAGCAAGAGAGTTAAATATCGAGAGTCATAGATAGATAGATAGATAGATAGATAGATGGATGGATGGATGGATGGACGGCAAGGCAAGCACCTGATTGACAGTGGTCCGTGATCTGCTGTTATGCTACTATGCTACTGACCATTGGGGGAGCGATACCAAGCAAGAGAGTTAGATATCAAGAGTCATAGATAGATAGATAGATAGATGGATGGACGGCAAGGCAAGCATCTGATTGACAGTGGTCCGTGATCTGCTGTTATGCTACTATGCTACTGACCATTGGGGGAGCGATACCAAGCAAGAGAGTTAGATATCGAGAGTCATTGATAGATAGATAGATAGATGGATGGATGGATGGATGGCAAGGCAAGCATCTGATTGACAGTGGTCCGTGATCTGCTGTTATGCTACTATGCTACTGACCATTGGGGGAGCGATAGCAAGCAAGAGAGTTAGATATCAAGAGACATAGATACATAGATACATAGATAGATAGATGGATGGATGGATGGACGGCAAGGCAAGCATCTGATTGACAGTGGTCCGTGATCTGCTGTTATGCTACTATGCTACTGACCATTGGGGGAGCGATAGCAAGCAAGAGAGTTAGATATCGAGAGTCATTGATAGATAGATAGATAGATGGATGGATGGACGGCAAGGCAAGCATCTGATTGACAGTGGTCCGTGATCTGCTGTTATGCTACTATGCTACTGACCATTGGGGGAGCGATAGCAAGCAAGAGAGTTAGATATCAAGAATCATAGATAGATAGATAGATAGATAGATGGATGGATGGATGGACGGCAAGGCAAGCACCTGATTGACAGTGGTCCGTGATCTGCTGTTATGCTACTATGCTACTGACCATTGGGGGAGCGATACCAAGCAAGAGAGTTAGATATCAAGAGTCATAGATAGATAGATAGCTAGATAGATGGATGGATGGACGGCAAGGCAAGCATCTGATTGACAGTGGTCCGTGATCTGCTGTTATGCTACAATGCTACTGACCATTGGGGGAGCGATACCAAGCAAGAGAGTTAGATATCAAGAGTCATAGATAGATAGATAGATAGATGGATTGATGGACGGCAAGGCAAGCATCTGATTGGCAGTGGTCCGTGATCTGCTGTTATGCTACTATGCTACTGACCATTGGGGGAGCGATAGCAAGCAAGAGAGTTAGATATCAAGAGACATAGATACATAGATAGATAGATGGATGGATGGATGGACGGTAAGGCAAGCATCTGATTGACAGTGGTCCGTGATCTGCTGTTATGCTACTATGCTACTGACCATTGGGGGAGCAATAGCAAGCAAGAGAGTTAGATATCGAGAGTCATTGATAGATAGATAGATAGATGGATGGATGGACGGCAAGGCAAGCATCTGATTGACAGTGGTCCGTGATCTGCTGTTATGCTACAATGCTACTGACCATTGGGGGAGCGATAGCAAGCAAGAGAGTTAGATATCAAGAGTCATAGATAGATAGATAGATAGATAGATGGATGGATGGATGGATGGACGGCAAGGCAAGCACCTGATTGACAGTGGTCCGTGATCTGCTGTTATGCTACTATCAGCAGCAACAGTGGCAGATTTGGAGCCGTGGCTTAGTTGGTTAAAGCGCCTGTCTAGTAAACAGGAGGTCCTGGGTTCAAATCCCAGCGGTGCCTTAGGCGGGCTTTGTTTGCTCCTTGCGAAGCTTGTGCTTCCGCTTTGTCGACCATCAGTTTTAGCAAGATAGGCTTATCGTAAAGCCATCAGAGGACGTAATGAACCGGAAAGCCAACTGGACAGACGCCGGTTTGTAAAGAAGAACCAGAACCCAAAGGACACGCGCTACGCGCACCTAACGGCCAACGTCCAATTCCCATTGCCGCCCCTGGACAGTCGCAACAGGGAGCTTGTTACTCCCGTCAACCTTACGTTTTCACCTCTGTGTGCTTCCTTTGTTGCAGCCTGCATCCAGATTTTGTTTTTGTTTTGTTTTGTTTTGTTTTGTTTTGTTTTGTTTTGTTTTGTTTTGTTTTGTTTTGTGCCTTACGCCTGAGTGTAGGCACTGGGGAATGGGAGAGTCCTGGCACCGTGGCTTAGTTGGTCAAAGCGCCTGTCTTGTAAACAGGAAACCCTGGGTTCGACTTCCAGCAGTGCTTTGGTTTACGTTGGCCTAGGCAATGGAAAGGAAGTTTCTAAACGCTCAATACATTTTTGCAAGATGGCCGTCCGCAGCAAGCAGCTTAAGGTTACTGTAGCCGCAGTCTGGCAAGCTGACCGCCAGAAGTAGAAACAATAACAAGGGGCGGGGGGAAAAGTGGGCCGTCCCTGGGTGGATTCGAACCAACATCCTTTCAGTTAACAGCCAAACACACTGACCGATTGCACCACAGAGACAGACAGAGGTGTTGTGGTTGCTGCAGTCATGCAGTTCCTTCACAGTTGCCAGAAATCATTTCCAGCACACGATTTTCTTTGTCGTTGAATGCAACATACGTGACCATTGGGGGAGCGATAGCAAGCAAGAGAGTTAGATATCAAGAGTCATAGATAGATAGATAGATAGATGGATGGATGTACGGCAAGGCAAGCACCTGATTGACAGTTGTCCGTGATCTGCTGTTATGCTACAATGCTACTGACCATTGGGGGAGCGATAGCAAGCAAGAGAGTTAGATATCGAGAGTCATAGATAGATAGATAGATAGATGGATGGATGGATGGATGGCAAGGAAAGCACCTGATTGACAGTGGTCCGTGAAATAAACAATGTTAGAACAGTGTATGAATAACACTATAGACACTATAGAATGATAGAATAATGCTTGTGTGTATGTTTGTGTGTGTGCGTTTAAGCTTAATGACGTGGCATTCTCATATATGTAACGCCTGCTAACCTGATAATAAAATATTATATACACATGAATTATGTTTATATGTAGTTAATAAATCCATACATACAAACACCATTGTTTATCAGGCGTTACATTTTTTATTCAGCACACACAAAAACCAAATAAACTAAAACAGTGAAACACCACTGATAATGTTCTTTGACATACAAACACAATAATAATAATAATAATAATAATAATAATAATAATAATACATTTTTTATTATCAGAATCACACAAGGATTTAACATTTTACAGATAACATCAATGTATGTATTTCTATAGCCTATATATAAACAAACAACAACCAAAATAATAATACAAAAAATAAAACCATGAGGACCCGCTTTACAGAGACAGCCATGGTAATTTCCCAAACAGCCGATGCTTTTTAGCTGGCTGGTCTCTTTGTGGTGTTTTGGGTGGGGCAGCCGCCCCCTCCATCAGAATATCAAAGTCTGGTTCAGGAGAAATAGGATTTCTCTGTATAGACATAGAACTGTCTCTAGTAGGTGTTGTTTTCAGTTTCTCCAACACCTCCCTGTTTATTCTGTTAGACAGTACCGAACCGGGGATGTTAATCTCCGCCATCGCCATCATAAAACTGCCCCAGCCTTTGGGGGCTCTTCCTGTGGCCAGCGTGTGCGGCTGTGTGACAGCCCTAACCAGATCAATCACATGAGACCCACAAACAGGGCCCCCCTTGTACACAAATTCCCCATTCTCATTCCAGCTAGCTATAGAATTGTTGGACACCATTTCGGCATTTTTATTTTGCTTTTGTGGGATAGCGTCTAAAATATAATCGAAAACAGGCTCTGTGTGCGGTTTTTCGGCCGGGGTATCGGTGTCAGGCATCTGCAAAGTCAAAGCGGCTTTTTCAGATTCTGCCTGCCACGTCAGGGCCAAGTACCTCTGCAGCGCTTTGTCATATTCACCCAATTGAGAGCTTTGCAGAATATCTTTCATTTCACCATCCAATTTATATGTGGCTATTTTTCTGATGTCATGTTCAACTGGAAAGTCCTCTTTAATTTGGCCCATCTGTTTCTGAGGTACTAGATACATTTTCTCAGTGAATTGCATTTTCATCTGGTCAGTAAGCCGGTAATGAGGGGAATGGCAATACTTAGCAAATTACCGATAAACCCCCCAGACTGATTCAATAGATTTCTAGATAGTCTTTTTACTAAGTGTTTTTATAATGTGGCCACTTTTCTTGAGTTTCTGAAATTGTTTAGCGCTCAAGCGGATGTTTCCTTTCAGTGTATTTAGAGCGATTTCTGACACGGCCTGTACCAGGTCGCTTCCAGCGGCGCACAGAATGGCCTTGTTGCGGCTTGGCTTTAACCAGCAGCTGCAGGAGAGCCAGTTTTCTCTTCATACGCAGTGACATACTGACAGCCAGAGTCACAGACAGCAAATGTGCTCAACGCTGGAAAACCAGCGGCTTTTACTTTCTTTGTTTTTTAAACACATAAACCACCGGGATGTCAGGGGGGAAAAGACCCGTCCTTAAACGGTATTCATCAGGGGTCTTTGACATGACATCGACAAATAAGTATCCGAAATACTTCTTGGTGGCATCTTCAAAAGCTTCCAAAAAATATTGAGATTTGCCTGGATACATCTGTCGAGCTAACGTTGTAATCTGTAATTTATCTCTCGGTCTTTTGCAGTATTCTCATCTCAAAGTGCCAGTCACGTTTAACACGTACTATCCGCGGTTGCCGCAGTGCAATATCTTTTATTTCACCATTTGCACCAGCCTACTTATCCGCATAGTCAAGTATCAAGTACCCCACCTTGCATATTAGGATTTCGGTGTGACTTTGCAGTAAATTAGCTATGCTCTCTAGGAAATCTGTTTCATCCAGCTCCCCCAAATGTTGCCTCCTCTAACAGAAAGCATTATTTAATGACCCCGAGCTCAGTCTAAGCTGTACAAAATCATTAGGACCCACATTGTGTGATATTTCATTTAACAGCCCTTGCACAGCACCAGTACGATTCTACCAGATCCAGATTCACAAACCTGAATTCTTCATAAAACTCCATTCCCCGGAACCTGTTAAGTTCCCGGTCATAGTGACGAATACGCTCCAAAAACACCCGAGGCGGGTCCCCGCCATCACCACACTCAACCATTTGTTCAGCATTTTCATTATTCACCTCTAACATTGCTACATCACCACCCCCAATCTGATTATCATTATTATTCGCTTCTAATGCTTACCCATCAGACACGTGCAAATCTATATATTCCTGAATTTCCAAGTCTGGTTGGTTATTATTATCAGCTTCTAATGCTAATTCATCAGACACAATCAAATCAATATATTCCTGAATTTCCAAGTTTGCTGGGTGGTCATCAACCACCACTGTGCTGTAATGGTGTCTGTGATCCTGCTAATTGTGACACATCCATTCTAGATTTAAGCCTACGCAGCATTCTTTTGGCTACATTAATATTCTTTATCAGTACTGCCGTGATACGTGCAGACCGAGTGTCTTTGTGTCTTACTTGTTTCATTATTTGTTAATTGCGGTTTTCACTCACAGTGTGACGATTCAGCAAACTCGATGTTATACCCTTTTTGTTTTAACACATTTGTCAAAACATGTATTTTTCTATGAGCTGTGTGTAAATCTTCTACCAGTTGCCAACAAATGTGACATATTTTACTAAACAACAGGGCCATTGAATCATCAGAGGTCTGAATGCCTGTACAGGGTATTTGTTCACCTGACCTGTCTATCTCTTTATGCACACTCGGAGTGGGGTTAACTGTGCTATTTGTCTGCTTACCTCTTTTTACAGTAGCGGGCTGTCTTACTGCGTGCTTTTCTCTGAAACATGCACTCTACCTTCAAGATGGTTTAGTGACTTGTTAGAAAGTGCGGATGAGAAAGTAATGCAAATAGTTGAGAAGGTTATAAAAAACAAGGCTTATCAAGTGTTTTACAAACATAAATAAAATACTGTTTGTGTCTGCTCTGCTTTTCTGTGCAATAAGACATTATATTAATTCATATATTTTTTCAGAGAAAGAAACCCCCGGGGCCCCTGGAATTACGTTTACGTATGTTTGAGGAATCTATGTTTGAAGATGTCATCCTCACTCTAATAGCTCACAAGTTTGGTGATTTGTATGATACTGGTAATTCTGATGTGAAATCGCTAGTTGCTGATGTTGAAAAAACAGTGGCGTCCCTCCCCAATGTGCTCAAGAGAATGCTGTATAAAGAGACACCTCCTGGTGAATCTGCTTTTACATCTGTCCAAAAAGTTCTGCACAGTTCTTTTGGAAATACTATCCCTATCATGACCAAACCCAATTTCTACACTGTGCTAGACAGAATAGTGTCACTGCCCTGGCCAATAAACAAGTAGAGGGAGTAGCTAGTGCAGTACAGTTCAGTTGTTTCTTCCTGGCTGCTGTAGGTGTTGGGGAAGCGGGATCATTGGTCACCCGAGTCAGTATCTAATCTCACTGTCTACATCTGACTTGATGCCTTGTTGTCATTTTTAGAGCTGTCACAATACAATATTGACATTGAAATATATTTTACTGAGTCTCATATTTTGAATGTCTATACCTTTTCTTTCTCTTTTATTTTTCCAACACTGTACCACCCCAAAAATAATCATAAAATATATAACCTAAAATCATCACACGCACATCACTAAACACAGTTTAAAATACTTTTTTATTAAAACTTTATGTTGTTGTTCTCTTTTTATTTTAATGTATTTTATTTTGCTAACAACTTATCATAACAAACCTAATCATAAAACATAACCTAACACAAATAATAATAAGTTTAAACTCTTAAACATTACACACACACACACATACACCATCAGGGTGAGATGGCAGTAAACACTTGTCAAGATGACCTGTGCCCTTTCCAAAATGCCTGTCATCCTAACAAGATGGAGGTCATCCAAACAAGATGGCTGACAGGAGAGGGTCAAAGGGTAAAACCTGTATCCTAACAAGTTGGCTGACTGGAGAGGATCAAAGGGTACAGGGTAAGGAGGGGCTTCCTGGCCCGTGGGGCTTCTGGGTAAGGAGGGGCTTCCTGGCCCGTGGGGCTTCTGGGTAAGGCGGGGCTTCCCAGCCCATGGGGCTTCTGGGTAGGGGTGGGGCCACCTGACACTTTGACATAAAGTGCCATCATTACTACTCATAAGCGCAATATGTACAATATCTTTCCCGTTCCTGAGAAAACTATGTTTGAAAACTGTAATTTTTTGCCTGGACTACAATCAAGATGGCTACCAAACCATGTGACATTATGCCGCCATTTTGCGATCTAGTGACCATTCCATAGACCCCTACATCCATTCAAAGTCTGGTGACTTTTTGGACTGCGGTTCAAAAGTTATAGGCATTTGAACATATTCTGGTGGAAGAGAAGAAAAAATAAGTATAATAATAATAATAATAATGACCAGTGACCACCACATTGCTTATGGGATCAATTCTGTCAAGTAACAATCAGTCCAATACATTCTAACATAGTTCCATACTGCACCATATGCATTTATTTGCAACTTGACCATCTCTGAAATTTGATTGGCTCATGGCGGCCATTTTGTTTTCTCAATCAACTTGCCTTGAACAAATCTGATAGAGGAGCTAGCCAAGGTCATGTGTACAAAATTTCATATCAATCAGACCAACCATTTCGGAGATGAAGATCTTTGAAGATTCTTGGACAATCCAATATGGCTGCCAAACCATATGACTTATTGACTTGTTTTGAACAAATCTGAATTTAGGCCATAACATAACATCACACACCAAGTTTCACATCTGTCCCGTCTGCGGTTTCGGAGAAGAAGATTTTTGTATATTTTCCAAAATGTGTCACTTAAGCCACTATGGCCACCAGACCATGTGACATATGGCCTCCATATTGAATATGGCATAGTACTACATAGCCATCTATCACTGTATGAAGTTTCATGAGTTTTCATCAAGCATTGGTTTTTATAGGCTTTTGAAAAGATACTGCTGAAAAATAATAATCCTAAAAATAACAATAGGGTTCCAGCAACTTCGTTGCTTGGCCCCCAACTTTTGAGGCTTCCAGGTGCTTGGAGTCGAGAAATGTATGGCTTCAGACTCATAAAAATATGAATCAGATGAAGACACATGTTGACAACAATTGTTGCTTAAAGGTTTTGGTAAGTAGAGTATTCAAGGTCAAGTTCCCCCTCTTGTGGTCTAATATTTTAAGGAACAAGCCATTTCAATCTCAATAAACCAACTACACTTATTTGATTGAAATGTATCAATTTAATTACATTAGTAGTACCATCAATACTTCTAATATCATAATATAGTAGTAAACACTTTATTCTCTAAGTTTCATTTTGTGTACTTTAAAACACAATCTAACCATTTAAGTAGCTTTAGATTGCTGCTGCTCTCCATTTTTCAATTTACCTTCTCAAGCTTATTTAGTTGCATACCTGGTGTTTCATATAGTTATCACGTTGATTTCTGATGTATGCGTTATATATATTTACAGCTGGAAAAGCAAAGTATATCACTAAGGAGCAAATAGCTCCAATTAGTTTTTACTATTGCGCCTGACCGAGTATGTCCGTATGTCCGTATGTTGTCTTATGTTCAACTCTATAGATCCAGCAATTAAATTATCCATTACAGAAATTATCCATTAGGACAAGGCACATCAGGAGGTCTGTGCAATAGGAACAGTCTGGACACCATTTTAAGTTCCGAACGGAATTAACGTCTTTACTATCTACATATTTATTTAATTATTTATACATTGTTTTTTTTTTTTTTTTTTTTTACATTTTGGCACAAATTATCCTCCATACTATCCATGACAAAATTAAAAATAAATACATGGAGAAAATAATAAATACATGAATTAATGTGGAAATAAATAGATGGATAAATAAACAGATTTTGAATTAAATACAATAATAAATAAATCTCCATGTATTTATTAGAACATGTATTTATTTATTTCAACATTTATTTATTATTTTCACTGTGAATTTCTTTAAAATTTTAATTACAGTGAAAATAATCAATACATTAATACATAAATACATGTTCAAATGGACATTTATTTATGTCAACACTACTACATTTATTCATTTATTTATGTAATGTGAAGCGATTCAAGTAATGAATAAACAATGTATTTGCTAAAATAAGTTTTGCTTAAACTTTAAGGGGAACTGCACCACAATTTTATCTTAATTCTGTTATTTGTATAAATTGTTTTAAATATAGCAATGTCACAAATGTCTGAAGTGAAGATATATTTATTAATATGATTTTCTTAAGGAATAGGTGGCCATTTTCTCTCCACCAGACCCTCGGTAACAGTCTGTACTAGTATGTGTAAGACCTGTAGGCAATACAAAGTAAAAGCATAATAATAATGATGATATTATTTATAACTAGAATGCTAAAGTTCCATGAGAAACATTGTGGAAGTACAGTAAGCAGTATGTTTCAGTGTACATGTAATATATTAAGTACTATAGTACATCACAAGGTACTACAGTAAACTATAGTATACAACAGGGTAGTTCAATATTTGTACCGTAGGAGGCACTATAGTACATTACAAGATACTATAGTATATCACGTAACAAGAGTATACTATAGTATAACAGTGTACTATCGTATGTCACACATTATTCAGTATACCATAGTATAAAAGTTTAGTGTGGTATACAACAGTGTCCTACAGTATTTGTTGTACTACTGTAGTAAGTACTATAGTATAATTGTATTGTTTTATTGTCTATCTTAATTGTAGTTTTAATATTTAATTAACTATATTTTCTTGTAAAGAGCTTTGCGATACACTATGAAATTTCCATGGAATCCGAATGTGTTCAATTCCGTTGGATTTCATGAAATCCGAATGCATGAAATTGCATGATTTAATCAGGTGAATACAGATTAAATCGTGATGCAATTGCATGCTATATAAAGGGTGTTTGGGAGCGAGACTACATGGTGAAGTTTTGAGTTTTGAAAGAGAAAAGCAAGATCAAGAGTGTAAATATGTATAGGAATATTTAGTTATGGCAGCTTCTGCCATGCTGTACATTGGCAAAAAGAAGATGGCTTCACTCACATCTATGCAAGTGTACACTCAGTATTTGTTGCAGAAATTAATGAAAGCAATACTAGTTTCAGTACTGTACTTCGCAAAAACATATTTGCATATTTGTTCAAAACTTGTACTTTAATATTTTTGCGATATCTAACACTGATAGTCCTACATTGTTTCATGTGTGCATGTATTTAAACAAAACAAAAACAAACAAAAAACAACATTGTTCTCTTTTCTTTGCTAAAACTATTTTTGTTACATTGAATCAGGGGTATGCATACATCTGGAAGGCACACTATATGTAATGGTAAGTTACAACAACATAAATGACACAGTATATATATATATATACACTCACCTAAAGGATTATTAGGAACACCATACTAATACTGTGTTTGACCCCCTTTCGCCTTCAGAACTGCCTTAATTCTACGTGGCATTGATTCAACAAGGTGCTGAAAGCATTCTTTAGAAATGTTGGCCCATATTGATAGGATAGCATCTTGCAGTTGATGGAGATTTGTGGGATGCACATCCAGGGCACGAAGCTCCCGTTCCACCACATCCCAAAGATGCTCTATTGGGTTGAGATCTGGTGACTGTGGGGGCCAGTTTAGTACAGTGAACTCATTGTCATGTTCAAGAAACCAATTTGAAATGATTCGACCTTTGTGACATGGTGCATTATCCTGCTAGAAGTAGCCATCAGAGGATGGGTACATGGTGGTCATAAAGGGATGGACATGGTCAGAAACAATGCTCAGGTAGGCCGTGGCATTTAAACGATGCCCAGTTGGCACTAAGGGGCCTAAAGTGTGCCAAGAAAACATCCCCCACACCATTACACCACCACCAGCCTGCACAGTGGTAACAAGGCATGATGGATCCATGTTCTCATTCTGTTTACGCCAAATTCTGACTCTACCATCTGAATGTCTCAACAGAAATCGAGACTCATCAGACCAGGCAACATTTTTCCAGTCTTCAACTGTCCAATTTTGGTGAGCTTGTGCAAATTGTAGCCTCTTTTTCCTATTTGTAGTGGAGATGAGTGGTACCCAGTGGGGTCTTCTGCTGTTGTAGCCCATCCGCCTCAAGGTTGTATGTGTTGTGGCTTCACAAATGCTTTGCTGCATACCTCGGTTGTAATGAGTGGTTATTTCAGTCAAAGTTGCTCTTCTATCAGCTTGAATCAGTCGGCCCATTCTCCTCTGACCTCTAGCATCAACAAGGCATTTTCGCCCACAGGACTGCCGCATACTGGATGTTTTTCCCTTTTCACACCATTCTTTGTAAACCCTAGAAATGGTTGTGCGTGAAAATCCCAGTAACTGAGCAGATTGTGAAATACTCAGACCGGCCCGTCTGGCACCAACAACCATGCCACGTTCAAAATTGCTTAAATCACCTTTCTTTCCCATTCAGACATTCAGTTTGGAGTTCAGGAGATTGTCTTGACCAGGACCACACCCCTAAATGCATTGAAGCAACTGCGATGTGATTGGTTGGTTAGATAATTGCATTAATGAGAAATTGAACAGGTGTTCCTAATAATCCTTTAGGTGAGTGTATAGGGCATGTATTACAGATTCATTCAAAAAGGTCTCACTTTAGATTTGAGGAAACACTATTTACTTGTATCAGCAGTCATTCATTTGTCATTAATAGTTCTTCCAATTTCCGACCTTTTAGTTCCAGAGACCAATGTTTTGGTACCAGCTAAAAAAAACAAAAACAAATGTACATTAATTGGACAAATATGAAATATATAGTTACATGTAAAATATGGCCCAATATACAACGCTACAATTATTACAATTTACTTGCACTGTAATTACACGGTAACAAGAGTGAATTGACCAAGTAGGTTGTGTATAGTTAATTCAATTATTAAATACTAGTATGGATGATGTATGATTACAGAACGAGCTTACATACACTAAACAAGTAGTATGGCTTATTTACATGTAGTGTGTGTTTTTTACTTTACATATTCATGTAAAATGCTGCCAACCTTTGTGATGTTACCGATGACCTTAAACTCACCCCTTCTTAAAGTGTAACCACATGTGGTGAACAGGTGAGGGTCTGCCTCAAGCAGTTGTTTTGTTTCTTACGCCTGGGTGTAGGTACTGGGGAATGCGAGAGTCCTGGCACCGTGGCTTAGTTGGTCAAGGCGCCTGTCTTGTAAACAGGAAACCCTTGGTTCGACTCCCAGCAGTGCTTTGGTTTACGTTGGCCTAGGCAATGGAAAGGAAGTTTCTAAACGCTCAATACATTTTTGCAAGATGGCTGTCCGCAGCAAGCAGCTTAAGGTTACTGTAGCCGCAGTCTGGCAAGCTGACCGCCAGAAGTAGAAACAATAACAAGGGGCGGGGGGAAAAGTGGGCCATCCCTGGGTGGATTCGAACCACCATCCTTTCGGTTAACAGCCAAACGCGCTGACCGATTGCGCCACAGAGACAGACAGAGATGTTCTGGTTGCTGCAGTCGTGCAGTTCCTTCACAGTTGCCAGAAATCATTTCCAGCACACGATTTTCTTTTTTGTTGAATGCAACATACGTGACCATTGGGGGAGCGATAGCAAGCAAGAGAGTTAGATATCGAGAGTCATAGATAGATAGCTAGCTAGATAGATAGATAGATGGATGGATGGACGGCAAGGCAAGCATATGATTGACAGTGGTCCGTGATCTGCTGTTATGCTACTATGCTACTGACCATTGGGGGAGCGATAGCAAGCAAGAGAGTTAGATATCAAGAGTCATAGATAGATAGATGGATGGATGGATGGACGGCAAGGCAAGCATCTGATTGACAGTGGTCCGTGATCTGCTGTTATGCTACTATGCTACTGACCATTGGGGGAGCGATAGCAAGCAAGAGAGTTAGATATCGAGAGTCATAGATAGATAGATAGATAGATGGATGGATGGACGGCAAGGCAAGCATCTGATTGACATTGGTCCGTGATCTGCTGTTATGCTACAATGCTTCTGACCATTGGGGGAGCGATAGCAAGCAAGAGAGTTAGATATCGAGAGTCATAGATAGATAGATAGATAGATGGATGGATGGACGGCAAGGCAAGCATCTGATTGATAGTGGTCCGTCATCTGCTGTTATGCTACTATGCTACTGACCATTGGGGGAGCGATAGCAAGCAAGAGAGTTAGATATCGAGAGTCATTGATAGATAGATAGATAGATGGATGGATGGATGGACGGCAAGGCAAGCATCTGATTGACAGTGGCCCGTGATCTGCTGTTATGCTACAATGCTACTGACCATTGGGGGAGCGATAGCAAGCAAGAGAGTTAGATATCAAGAGTCATAGATAGATAGATAGATAGATGGATGGATGGACGGCAAGGCAAGCATCTGATTGACAGTGGTCCGTGATCTGCTGTTATGCTACTATGCTACTGACCATTGGGGGAGCGATAGCAAGCAAGAGAATTAGATATCAAGAGACATAGATACATAGATAGATAGATGGATGGATGGATGGACGGTAAGGCAAGCATCTGATTGACAGTGGTCCGTGATCTGCTGTTATGCTACTATGCTACTGACCATTGGGGGAGCGATAGCAAGCAAGAGAGTTAGATATCAAGAGTCATAGATAGATAGATGGATGGATGGATGGACGGCAAGGCAAGCATCTGATTGACAGTGGTCCGTGATCTGCTGTTATGCTACAATGCTACTGACCATTGGGGGAGCGATAGCAAGCAAGAGAGTTAGATATCGAGAGTCATTGATAGATAGATAGATAGATGGATGGATGGATGGACGGCAAGGCAAGCATCTGATTGACAGTGGTCCGTGATCTGCTGTTATGCTACTATGCTACTGACCATTGGGGGAGCGATAGCAAGCAAGAGATTTAGATATCAAGAGTCATAGATAGATAGATAGATAGATAGATAGATAGATAGATAGATAGATAGATAGATAGATAGATAGATAGATAGATAGATAGATAGATAGATAGATAGATGGATGGATGGACGGCAAGGCAAGCATCTGATTGACAGTGGTCCGTGATCTGCTGTTATGCTACTATGCTACTGACCATTGGGGGAGCGATAGCAAGCAAGAGAGTTAGATATCGAGAGTCATTGATAGATAGATAGATAGATGGATGGATGGATGGACGGCAAGGCAAGCATCTGATTGACAGTGGTCCGTGATCTGCTGTTATGCTACTATGCTACTGACCATTGGGGGAGCGATAGCAAGCAAGAGAGTTAGATATCGAGAGTCATTGATAGATAGATAGATAGATGGATGGATGGATGGACGGCAAGGCAAGCATCTGATTGACAGTGGTCCGTGATCTGCTGTTATGCTACAATGCTACTGACCATTGGGGGAGCAATAGCAAGCAAGAGAGTTAGATATCAAGAGTCATAGATAGATAGATAGATAGATAGATGGATGGATGGACGGCAAGGCAAGCATCTGATTGACAGTGGTCCGTGATCTGCTGTTATGCTACTATGCTACTGACCATTGGGGGAGCGATAGCAAGCAAGAGAGTTAGATATCAAGAGTCATAGATAGATAGATGGATGGATGGATGGACGGCAAGGCAAGCATCTGATTGACAGTGGTCCATGATCTGCTGTTATGCTACTATGCTACTGACCATTGGGGGAGCAATAGCAAGCAAGAGAGTTAGATATCGAGAGTCATTGATAGATAGATAGATAGATGGATGGATGGATGGACGGCAAGGCAAGCATCTGATTGACAGTGGTCCGTGATCTGCTGTTATGCTACTATGCTACTGACCATTGGGGGAGCGATAGCAAGCAAGAGATTTAGATATCAAGAGTCATAGATAGATAGATAGATAGATGGATGGACGGCAAGGCAAGCATCTGATTTACAGTGGTCCGTGATCTGCTGTTATGCTACTATGCTACTGACCATTGAGGGAGCGATAGCAAGCAAGAGAGTTAGATATCGAGAGTCATTGATAGATAGATAGATAGATGGATGGATGGATGGACGGCAAGGCAAGCATCTGATTGACAGTGGTCCGTGATCTGCTGTTATGCTACTATGCTACTGACCATTGGGGGAGCGATAGCAAGCAAGAGAGTTAGATATCGAGAGTCATAGATAGATAGATAGATAGATGGATGGATGGACGGCAAGGCAAGCATCTGATTGATAGTGGTCCGTGATCTGCTGTTATGCTACTATGCTACTGACCATTGGGGGAGCGATAGCAAGCAAGAGAGTTAGATATCAAGAGTCATAGATAGATAGATAGATAGATGGATGGATGGATGGACGGCAAGGCAAGCATCTGATTGACAGTGGTCCGTGATCTGCTGTTATGCTACTATGCTACTGACCATTGGGGGAGCGATAGCAAGCAAGAGATTTAGATATCAAGAGTCATAGATAGATAGATAGATAGATGGATGGATGGATGGACGGCAAGGCAAGCATCTGATTGACAGTTGTCCGTGATCTGCTGTTATGCTACTATGCTACTGACCATTGGGGGAGCGATAGCAAGCAAGAGAGTTAGATATCAAGAGTCATAGATAGATAGATAGAATGATAGATGGATGGATGGACGGCAAGGCAAGCATCTGATTGACAGTGGTCCATGATCTGCTGTTATGCTACTATGCTACTGACCATTGGGGGAGCGATAGCAAGCAAGAGAGTTAGATATCGAGAGTCATTGATAGATAGATAGATAGATGGATGGATGGATGGACGGCAAGGCAAGCATCTGATTGACAGTGGTCCGTGATCTGCTGTTATGCTACTATGCTACTGACCATTTGGGGAGCGATAGCAAGCAAGAGAGTTAGATATCGAGAGTCATTGATAGATAGATAGATAGATGGATGGATGGATGGACGGCAAGGCAAGCATCTGATTGACAGTGGTCCGTGATCTGCTGTTATGCTACTATGCTACTGACCATTGGGGGAGCGATAGCAAGCAAGAGAGTTAGATATCGAGAGTCATTGATAGATAGATAGATAGATGGATGGATGGATGGACGGCAAGGCAAGCATCTGATTGACAGTGGTCCGTGATCTGCTGTTATGCTACAATGCTACTGACCATTGGGGGAGCAATAGCAAGCAAGAGAGTTAGATATCAAGAGTCATAGATAGATAGATAGATAGATAGATGGATGGATGGACGGCAAGGCAAGCATCTGATTGACAGTGGTCCGTGATCTGCTGTTATGCTACTATGCTACTGACCATTGGGGGAGCGATAGCAAGCAAGAGAGTTAGATATCAAGAGTCATAGATAGATAGATGGATGGATGGATGGACGGCAAGGCAAGCATCTGATTGACAGTGGTCCGTGATCTGCTGTTATGCTACTATGCTACTGACCATTGGGGGAGCAATAGCAAGCAAGAGAGTTAGATATCGAGAGTCATTGATAGATAGATAGATAGATGGATGGATGGATGGACGGCAAGGCAAGCATCTGATTGACAGTGGTCCGTGATCTGCTGTTATGCTACTATGCTACTGACCATTGGGGGAGCGATAGCAAGCAAGAGATTTAGATATCAAGAGTCATAGATAGATAGATAGATAGATGGATGGACGGCAAGGCAAGCATCTGATTTACAGTGGTCCGTGATCTGCTGTTATGCTACTATGCTACTGACCATTGAGGGAGCGATAGCAAGCAAGAGAGTTAGATATCGAGAGTCATTGATAGATAGATAGATAGATGGATGGATGGATGGACGGCAAGGCAAGCATCTGATTTACAGTGGTCCGTGATCTGCTGTTATGCTACTATGCTACTGACCATTGAGGGAGCGATAGCAAGCAAGAGAGTTAGATATCGAGAGTCATTGATAGATAGATAGATAGATGGATGGATGGATGGACGGCAAGGCAAGCATCTGATTGACAGTGGTCCGTGATCTGCTGTTATGCTACTATGCTACTGACCATTGGGGGAGCGATAGCAAGCAAGAGAGTTAGATATCGAGAGTCATAGATAGATAGATAGATAGATGGATGGATGGACGGCAAGGCAAGCATCTGATTGATAGTGGTCCGTGATCTGCTGTTATGCTACTATGCTACTGACCATTGGGGGAGCGATAGCAAGCAAGAGAGTTAGATATCAAGAGTCATAGATAGATAGATAGATAGATGGATGGATGGATGGACGGCAAGGCAAGCATCTGATTGACAGTGGTCCGTGATCTGCTGTTATGCTACTATGCTACTGACCATTGGGGGAGCGATAGCAAGCAAGAGATTTAGATATCAAGAGTCATAGATAGATAGATAGATAGATGGATGGATGGATGGACGGCAAGGCAAGCATCTGATTGACAGTTGTCCGTGATCTGCTGTTATGCTACTATGCTACTGACCATTGGGGGAGCGATAGCAAGCAAGAGAGTTAGATATCAAGAGTCATAGATAGATAGATAGAATGATAGATGGATGGATGGACGGCAAGGCAAGCATCTGATTGACAGTGGTCCATGATCTGCTGTTATGCTACTATGCTACTGACCATTGGGGGAGCGATAGCAAGCAAGAGAGTTAGATATCGAGAGTCATTGATAGATAGATAGATAGATGGATGGATGGATGGACGGCAAGGCAAGCATCTGATTGACAGTGGTCCGTGATCTGCTGTTATGCTACTATGCTACTGACCATTGGGGGAGCGATAGCAAGCAAGAGAGTTAGATATCGAGAGTCATTGATAGATAGATAGATAGATGGATGGATGGATGGACGGCAAGGCAAGCATCTGATTGACAGTGGTCCGTGATCTGCTGTTATGCTACTATGCTACTGACCATTGGGGGAGCGATAGCAAGCAAGAGAGTTAGATATCGAGAGTCATTGATAGATAGATAGATAGATGGATGGATGGATGGACGGCAAGGCAAGCATCTGATTGACAGTGGTCCGTGATCTGCTGTTATGCTACAATGCTACTGACCATTGGGGGAGCAATAGCAAGCAAGAGAGTTAGATATCAAGAGTCATAGATAGATAGATAGATAGATAGATGGATGGATGGACGGCAAGGCAAGCATCTGATTGACAGTGGTCCGTGATCTGCTGTTATGCTACTATGCTACTGACCATTGGGGGAGCGATAGCAAGCAAGAGAGTTAGATATCAAGAGTCATAGATAGATAGATGGATGGATGGATGGACGGCAAGGCAAGCATCTGATTGACAGTGGTCCATGATCTGCTGTTATGCTACTATGCTACTGACCATTGGGGGAGCAATAGCAAGCAAGAGAGTTAGATATCGAGAGTCATTGATAGATAGATAGATAGATGGATGGATGGATGGACGGCAAGGCAAGCATCTGATTGACAGTGGTCCGTGATCTGCTGTTATGCTACTATGCTACTGACCATTGGGGGAGCGATAGCAAGCAAGAGATTTAGATATCAAGAGTCATAGATAGATAGATAGATAGATGGATGGACGGCAAGGCAAGCATCTGATTTACAGTGGTCCGTGATCTGCTGTTATGCTACTATGCTACTGACCATTGAGGGAGCGATAGCAAGCAAGAGAGTTAGATATCGAGAGTCATTGATAGATAGATAGATAGATGGATGGATGGATGGACGGCAAGGCAAGCATCTGATTGACAGTGGTCCGTGATCTGCTGTTATGCTACTATGCTACTGACCATTGGGGGAGCGATAGCAAGCAAGAGAGTTAGATATCGAGAGTCATAGATAGATAGATAGATAGATGGATGGATGGACGGCAAGGCAAGCATCTGATTGATAGTGGTCCGTGATCTGCTGTTATGCTACTATGCTACTGACCATTGGGGGAGCGATAGCAAGCAAGAGAGTTAGATATCAAGAGTCATAGATAGATAGATAGATAGATGGATGGATGGATGGACGGCAAGGCAAGCATCTGATTGACAGTGGTCCGTGATCTGCTGTTATGCTACTATGCTACTGACCATTGGGGGAGCGATAGCAAGCAAGAGATTTAGATATCAAGAGTCATAGATAGATAGATAGATAGATGGATGGATGGATGGACGGCAAGGCAAGCATCTGATTGACAGTTGTCCGTGATCTGCTGTTATGCTACTATGCTACTGACCATTGGGGGAGCGATAGCAAGCAAGAGAGTTAGATATCAAGAGTCATAGATAGATAGATAGAATGATAGATGGATGGATGGACGGCAAGGCAAGCATCTGATTGACAGTGGTCCATGATCTGCTGTTATGCTACTATGCTACTGACCATTGGGGGAGCGATAGCAAGCAAGAGAGTTAGATATCGAGAGTCATTGATAGATAGATAGATAGATGGATGGATGGATGGACGGCAAGGCAAGCATCTGATTGACAGTGGTCCGTGATCTGCTGTTATGCTACTATGCTACTGACCATTTGGGGAGCGATAGCAAGCAAGAGAGTTAGATATCGAGAGTCATTGATAGATAGATAGATAGATGGATGGATGGATGGACGGCAAGGCAAGCATCTGATTGACAGTGGTCCGTGATCTGCTGTTATGCTACTATGCTACTGACCATTGGGGGAGCGATAGCAAGCAAGAGAGTTAGATATCGAGAGTCATTGATAGATAGATAGATAGATGGATGGATGGATGGACGGCAAGGCAAGCATCTGATTGACAGTGGTCCGTGATCTGCTGTTATGCTACAATGCTACTGACCATTGGGGGAGCAATAGCAAGCAAGAGAGTTAGATATCAAGAGTCATAGATAGATAGATAGATAGATAGATGGATGGATGGACGGCAAGGCAAGCATCTGATTGACAGTGGTCCGTGATCTGCTGTTATGCTACTATGCTACTGACCATTGGGGGAGCGATAGCAAGCAAGAGAGTTAGATATCAAGAGTCATAGATAGATAGATGGATGGATGGATGGACGGCAAGGCAAGCATCTGATTGACAGTGGTCCGTGATCTGCTGTTATGCTACTATGCTACTGACCATTGGGGGAGCAATAGCAAGCAAGAGAGTTAGATATCGAGAGTCATTGATAGATAGATAGATGGATGGATGGATGGACGGCAAGGCAAGCATCTGATTGACAGTGGTCCGTGATCTGCTGTTATGCTACTATGCTACTGACCATTGGGGGAGCGATAGCAAGCAAGAGATTTAGATATCAAGAGTCATAGATAGATAGATAGATAGATGGATGGACGGCAAGGCAAGCATCTGATTTACAGTGGTCCGTGATCTGCTGTTATGCTACTATGCTACTGACCATTGAGGGAGCGATAGCAAGCAAGAGAGTTAGATATCGAGAGTCATTGATAGATAGATAGATAGATGGATGGATGGATGGACGGCAAGGCAAGCATCTGATTTACAGTGGTCCGTGATCTGCTGTTATGCTACTATGCTACTGACCATTGAGGGAGCGATAGCAAGCAAGAGAGTTAGATATCGAGAGTCATTGATAGATAGATAGATAAATGGATGGATGGATGGACGGCAAGGCAAGCATCTGATTGACAGTGGTCCGTGATCTGCTGTTATGCTACTATGCTACTGACCATTGGGGGAGCGATAGCAAGCAAGAGAGTTAGATATCGAGAGTCATAGATAGATAGATAGATAGATGGATGGATGGACGGCAAGGCAAGCATCTGATTGATAGTGGTCCGTGATCTGCTGTTATGCTACTATGCTACTGACCATTGGGGGAGCGATAGCAAGCAAGAGAGTTAGATATCAAGAGTCATAGATAGATAGATAGATAGATGGATGGATGGATGGACGGCAAGGCAAGCATCTGATTGACAGTGGTCCGTGATCTGCTGTTATGCTACTATGCTACTGACCATTGGGGGAGCGATAGCAAGCAAGAGATTTAGATATCAAGAGTCATAGATAGATAGATAGATAGATGGATGGATGGATGGACGGCAAGGCAAGCATCTGATTGACAGTTGTCCGTGATCTGCTGTTATGCTACTATGCTACTGACCATTGGGGGAGCGATAGCAAGCAAGAGAGTTAGATATCAAGAGTCATAGATAGATAGATAGAATGATAGATGGATGGATGGACGGCAAGGCAAGCATCTGATTGACAGTGGTCCATGATCTGCTGTTATGCTACTATGCTACTGACCATTGGGGGAGCGATAGCAAGCAAGAGAGTTAGATATCGAGAGTCATTGATAGATAGATAGATAGATGGATGGATGGATGGACGGCAAGGCAAGCATCTGATTGACAGTGGTCCGTGATCTGCTGTTATGCTACTATGCTACTGACCATTTGGGGAGCGATAGCAAGCAAGAGAGTTAGATATCGAGAGTCATTGATAGATAGATAGATAGATGGATGGATGGATGGACGGCAAGGCAAGCATCTGATTGACAGTGGTCCGTGATCTGCTGTTATGCTACTATGCTACTGACCATTGGGGGAGCGATAGCAAGCAAGAGAGTTAGATATCGAGAGTCATTGATAGATAGATAGATAGATGGATGGATGGATGGACGGCAAGGCAAGCATCTGATTGACAGTGGTCCGTGATCTGCTGTTATGCTACAATGCTACTGACCATTGGGGGAGCAATAGCAAGCAAGAGAGTTAGATATCAAGAGTCATAGATAGATAGATAGATAGATAGATGGATGGATGGACGGCAAGGCAAGCATCTGATTGACAGTGGTCCGTGATCTGCTGTTATGCTACTATGCTACTGACCATTGGGGGAGCGATAGCAAGCAAGAGAGTTAGATATCAAGAGTCATAGATAGATAGATGGATGGATGGATGGACGGCAAGGCAAGCATCTGATTGACAGTGGTCCGTGATCTGCTGTTATGCTACTATGCTACTGACCATTGGGGGAGCAATAGCAAGCAAGAGAGTTAGATATCGAGAGTCATTGATAGATAGATAGATAGATGGATGGATGGATGGACGGCAAGGCAAGCATCTGATTGACAGTGGTCCGTGATCTGCTGTTATGCTACTATGCTACTGACCATTGGGGGAGCGATAGCAAGCAAGAGATTTAGATATCAAGAGTCATAGATAGATAGATAGATAGATGGATGGACGGCAAGGCAAGCATCTGATTTACAGTGGTCCGTGATCTGCTGTTATGCTACTATGCTACTGACCATTGAGGGAGCGATAGCAAGCAAGAGAGTTAGATATCGAGAGTCATTGATAGATAGATAGATAGATGGATGGATGGATGGACGGCAAGGCAAGCATCTGATTGACAGTGGTCCGTGATCTGCTGTTATGCTACTATGCTACTGACCATTGGGGGAGCGATAGCAAGCAAGAGAGTTAGATATCGAGAGTCATAGATAGATAGATAGATAGATGGATGGATGGACGGCAAGGCAAGCATCTGATTGATAGTGGTCCGTGATCTGCTGTTATGCTACTATGCTACTGACCATTGGGGGAGCGATAGCAAGCAAGAGAGTTAGATATCAAGAGTCATAGATAGATAGATAGATAGATGGATGGATGGATGGACGGCAAGGCAAGCATCTGATTGACAGTGGTCCGTGATCTGCTGTTATGCTACTATGCTACTGACCATTGGGGGAGCGATAGCAAGCAAGAGATTTAGATATCAAGAGTCATAGATAGATAGATAGATAGATGGATGGATGGATGGACGGCAAGGCAAGCATCTGATTGACAGTTGTCCGTGATCTGCTGTTATGCTACTATGCTACTGACCATTGGGGGAGCGATAGCAAGCAAGAGAGTTAGATATCAAGAGTCATAGATAGATAGATAGATAGATAGATGGATGGATGGACGGCAAGGCAAGCATCTGATTGATAGTGGTCCGTGATCTGCTGTTATGCTACTATGCTACTGACCATTGGGGGAGCGATAGCAAGCAAGAGAGTTAGATATCAAGAGTCATAGATAGATAGATAGATAGATGGATGGATGGATGGACGGCAAGGCAAGCATCTGATTGACAGTGGTCCGTGATCTGCTGTTATGCTACTATGCTACTGACCATTGGGGGAGCGATAGCAAGCAAGAGATTTAGATATCAAGAGTCATAGATAGATAGATAGATAGATGGATGGATGGATGGACGGCAAGGCAAGCATCTGATTGACAGTTGTCCGTGATCTGCTGTTATGCTACTATGCTACTGACCATTGGGGGAGCGATAGCAAGCAAGAGAGTTAGATATCAAGAGTCATAGATAGATAGATAGATAGATAGATGGATGGATGGACGGCAAGGCAAGCATCTGATTGACAGTGGTCCGTGATCTGCTGTTATGCTACTATGCTACTGACCATTGGGGGAGCGATAGCAAGCAAGAGAGTTAGATATCGAGAGTCATTGATAGATAGATAGATAGATGGATGGATGGATGGACGGCAAGGCAAGCATCTGATTGACAGTGGTCCGTGATCTGCTGTTATGCTACTATGCTACTGACCATTGGGGGAGCAATAGCAAGCAAGAGAGTTAGATATCGAGAGTCATTGATAGATAGATAGATAGATGGATGGATGGATGGACGGCAAGGCAAGCATCTGATTGACAGTGGTCCATGATCTGCTGTTATGCTACTATGCTACTGACCATTGGGGGAGCGATAGCAAGCAAGAGATTTAGATATCAAGAGTCATAGATAGATAGATAGATGGATGGATGGACGGCAAGGCAAGCATCTGATTGACAGTGGTCCGTGATCTGCTGTTATGCTACTATGCTACTGACCATTGGGGGAGCGATAGCAAGCAAGAGAATTAGATATCAAGAGACATAGATACATAGATAGATAGATGGATGGATGGATGGACGGTAAGGCAAGCATCTGATTGACAGTGGTCCGTGATCTGCTGTTATGCTACTATGCTACTGACCATTGGGGGAGCGATAGCAAGCAAGAGAGTTAGATATCAAGAGTCATAGATAGATAGATGGATGGATGGATGGACGGCAAGGCAAGCATCTGATTGACAGTGGTCCGTGATCTGCTGTTATGCTACAATGCTACTGACCATTGGGGGAGCGATAGCAAGCAAGAGAGTTAGATATCGAGAGTCATTGATAGATAGATAGATAGATGGATGGATGGATGGACGGCAAGGCAAGCATCTGATTGACAGTGGTCCGTGATCTGCTGTTATGCTACTATGCTACTGACCATTGGGGGAGCGATAGCAAGCAAGAGATTTAGATATCAAGAGTCATAGATAGATAGATAGATAGATAGATAGATAGATAGATAGATAGATAGATAGATAGATAGATAGATAGATAGATAGATAGATAGATGGATGGATGGACGGCAAGGCAAGCATCTGATTGACAGTGGTCCGTGATCTGCTGTTATGCTACTATGCTACTGACCATTGGGGGAGCGATAGCAAGCAAGAGAGTTAGATATCGAGAGTCATTGATAGATAGATAGATAGATGGATGGATGGATGGACGGCAAGGCAAGCATCTGATTGACAGTGGTCCGTGATCTGCTGTTATGCTACTATGCTACTGACCATTGGGGGAGCGATAGCAAGCAAGAGAGTTAGATATCGAGAGTCATTGATAGATAGATAGATAGATGGATGGATGGATGGACGGCAAGGCAAGCATCTGATTGACAGTGGTCCGTGATCTGCTGTTATGCTACAATGCTACTGACCATTGGGGGAGCAATAGCAAGCAAGAGAGTTAGATATCAAGAGTCATAGATAGATAGATAGATAGATAGATGGATGGATGGACGGCAAGGCAAGCATCTGATTGACAGTGGTCCGTGATCTGCTGTTATGCTACTATGCTACTGACCATTGGGGGAGCGATAGCAAGCAAGAGAGTTAGATATCAAGAGTCATAGATAGATAGATGGATGGATGGATGGACGGCAAGGCAAGCATCTGATTGACAGTGGTCCATGATCTGCTGTTATGCTACTATGCTACTGACCATTGGGGGAGCAATAGCAAGCAAGAGAGTTAGATATCGAGAGTCATTGATAGATAGATAGATAGATGGATGGATGGATGGACGGCAAGGCAAGCATCTGATTGACAGTGGTCCGTGATCTGCTGTTATGCTACTATGCTACTGACCATTGGGGGAGCGATAGCAAGCAAGAGATTTAGATATCAAGAGTCATAGATAGATAGATAGATAGATGGATGGACGGCAAGGCAAGCATCTGATTTACAGTGGTCCGTGATCTGCTGTTATGCTACTATGCTACTGACCATTGAGGGAGCGATAGCAAGCAAGAGAGTTAGATATCGAGAGTCATTGATAGATAGATAGATAGATGGATGGATGGATGGACGGCAAGGCAAGCATCTGATTGACAGTGGTCCGTGATCTGCTGTTATGCTACTATGCTACTGACCATTGGGGGAGCGATAGCAAGCAAGAGAGTTAGATATCGAGAGTCATAGATAGATAGATAGATAGATGGATGGATGGACGGCAAGGCAAGCATCTGATTGATAGTGGTCCGTGATCTGCTGTTATGCTACTATGCTACTGACCATTGGGGGAGCGATAGCAAGCAAGAGAGTTAGATATCAAGAGTCATAGATAGATAGATAGATAGATGGATGGATGGATGGACGGCAAGGCAAGCATCTGATTGACAGTGGTCCGTGATCTGCTGTTATGCTACTATGCTACTGACCATTGGGGGAGCGATAGCAAGCAAGAGATTTAGATATCAAGAGTCATAGATAGATAGATAGATAGATGGATGGATGGATGGACGGCAAGGCAAGCATCTGATTGACAGTTGTCCGTGATCTGCTGTTATGCTACTATGCTACTGACCATTGGGGGAGCGATAGCAAGCAAGAGAGTTAGATATCAAGAGTCATAGATAGATAGATAGAATGATAGATGGATGGATGGACGGCAAGGCAAGCATCTGATTGACAGTGGTCCATGATCTGCTGTTATGCTACTATGCTACTGACCATTGGGGGAGCGATAGCAAGCAAGAGAGTTAGATATCGAGAGTCATTGATAGATAGATAGATAGATGGATGGATGGATGGACGGCAAGGCAAGCATCTGATTGACAGTGGTCCGTGATCTGCTGTTATGCTACTATGCTACTGACCATTTGGGGAGCGATAGCAAGCAAGAGAGTTAGATATCGAGAGTCATTGATAGATAGATAGATAGATGGATGGATGGATGGACGGCAAGGCAAGCATCTGATTGACAGTGGTCCGTGATCTGCTGTTATGCTACTATGCTACTGACCATTGGGGGAGCGATAGCAAGCAAGAGAGTTAGATATCGAGAGTCATTGATAGATAGATAGATAGATGGATGGATGGATGGACGGCAAGGCAAGCATCTGATTGACAGTGGTCCGTGATCTGCTGTTATGCTACAATGCTACTGACCATTGGGGGAGCAATAGCAAGCAAGAGAGTTAGATATCAAGAGTCATAGATAGATAGATAGATAGATAGATGGATGGATGGACGGCAAGGCAAGCATCTGATTGACAGTGGTCCGTGATCTGCTGTTATGCTACTATGCTACTGACCATTGGGGGAGCGATAGCAAGCAAGAGAGTTAGATATCAAGAGTCATAGATAGATAGATGGATGGATGGATGGACGGCAAGGCAAGCATCTGATTGACAGTGGTCCGTGATCTGCTGTTATGCTACTATGCTACTGACCATTGGGGGAGCAATAGCAAGCAAGAGAGTTAGATATCGAGAGTCATTGATAGATAGATAGATAGATGGATGGATGGATGGACGGCAAGGCAAGCATCTGATTGACAGTGGTCCGTGATCTGCTGTTATGCTACTATGCTACTGACCATTGGGGGAGCGATAGCAAGCAAGAGATTTAGATATCAAGAGTCATAGATAGATAGATAGATAGATGGATGGACGGCAAGGCAAGCATCTGATTTACAGTGGTCCGTGATCTGCTGTTATGCTACTATGCTACTGACCATTGAGGGAGCGATAGCAAGCAAGAGAGTTAGATATCGAGAGTCATTGATAGATAGATAGATAGATGGATGGATGGATGGACGGCAAGGCAAGCATCTGATTGACAGTGGTCCGTGATCTGCTGTTATGCTACTATGCTACTGACCATTGGGGGAGCGATAGCAAGCAAGAGAGTTAGATATCGAGAGTCATAGATAGATAGATAGATAGATGGATGGATGGACGGCAAGGCAAGCATCTGATTGATAGTGGTCCGTGATCTGCTGTTATGCTACTATGCTACTGACCATTGGGGGAGCGATAGCAAGCAAGAGAGTTAGATATCAAGAGTCATAGATAGATAGATAGATAGATGGATGGATGGATGGACGGCAAGGCAAGCATCTGATTGACAGTGGTCCGTGATCTGCTGTTATGCTACTATGCTACTGACCATTGGGGGAGCGATAGCAAGCAAGAGATTTAGATATCAAGAGTCATAGATAGATAGATAGATAGATGGATGGATGGATGGACGGCAAGGCAAGCATCTGATTGACAGTTGTCCGTGATCTGCTGTTATGCTACTATGCTACTGACCATTGGGGGAGCGATAGCAAGCAAGAGAGTTAGATATCAAGAGTCATAGATAGATAGATAGATAGATAGATGGATGGATGGACGGCAAGGCAAGCATCTGATTGATAGTGGTCCGTGATCTGCTGTTATGCTACTATGCTACTGACCATTGGGGGAGCGATAGCAAGCAAGAGAGTTAGATATCAAGAGTCATAGATAGATAGATAGATAGATGGATGGATGGATGGACGGCAAGGCAAGCATCTGATTGACAGTGGTCCGTGATCTGCTGTTATGCTACTATGCTACTGACCATTGGGGGAGCGATAGCAAGCAAGAGATTTAGATATCAAGAGTCATAGATAGATAGATAGATAGATGGATGGATGGATGGACGGCAAGGCAAGCATCTGATTGACAGTTGTCCGTGATCTGCTGTTATGCTACTATGCTACTGACCATTGGGGGAGCGATAGCAAGCAAGAGAGTTAGATATCAAGAGTCATAGATAGATAGATAGATAGATAGATGGATGGATGGACGGCAAGGCAAGCATCTGATTGACAGTGGTCCGTGATCTGCTGTTATGCTACTATGCTACTGACCATTGGGGGAGCGATAGCAAGCAAGAGAGTTAGATATCGAGAGTCATTGATAGATAGATAGATAGATGGATGGATGGATGGACGGCAAGGCAAGCATCTGATTGACAGTGGTCCGTGATCTGCTGTTATGCTACTATGCTACTGACCATTGGGGGAGCAATAGCAAGCAAGAGAGTTAGATATCGAGAGTCATTGATAGATAGATAGATAGATGGATGGATGGATGGACGGCAAGGCAAGCATCTGATTGACAGTGGTCCATGATCTGCTGTTATGCTACTATGCTACTGACCATTGGGGGAGCGATAGCAAGCAAGAGATTTAGATATCAAGAGTCATAGATAGATAGATAGATAGATGGATGGACGGCAAGGCAAGCATCTGATTTACAGTGGTCCGTGATCTGCTGTTATGCTACTATGCTACTGACCATTGAGGGAGCGATAGCAAGCAAGAGAGTTAGATATCGAGAGTCATTGATAGATAGATAGATAGATGGATGGATGGATGGACGGCAAGGCAAGCATCTGATTGACAGTGGTCCGTGATCTGCTGTTATGCTACTATGCTACTGACCATTGGGGGAGCGATAGCAAGCAAGAGAGTTAGATATCGAGAGTCATAGATAGATAGATAGATAGATGGATGGATGGACGGCAAGGCAAGCATCTGATTGATAGTGGTCCGTGATCTGCTGTTATGCTACTATGCTACTGACCATTGGGGGAGCGATAGCAAGCAAGAGAGTTAGATATCAAGAGTCATAGATAGATAGATAGATGGATGGATGGACGGCAAGGCAAGCATCTGATTGACAGTGGTCCGTGATCTGCTGTTATGCTACAATGCTACTGACCATTGGGGGAGCGATAGCAAGCAAGAGAGTTAGATATCAAGAGTCATAGATAGATAGATAGATTGATGGATGGATGGACGGCAAGGCAAGCATCTGATTGACAGTGGTCCGTGATCTGCTGTTATGCTACTATGCTACTGACCATTGGGGGAGCGATAGCAAGCAAGAGAGTTAGATATCGAGAGTCATAGATAGATAGATAGATAGATGGATGGATGGACGGCAAGGCAAGCATCTGATTGATAGTGGTCCGTGATCTGCTGTTATGCTACTATGCTACTGACCATTGGGGGAGCGATAGCAAGCAAGAGAGTTAGATATCAAGAGTCATAGATAGATAGATAGATAGATGGATGGATGGATGGACGGCAAGGCAAGCATCTGATTGACAGTGGTCCGTGATCTGCTGTTATGCTACTA
Organism: Amia ocellicauda; assembly: GCF_036373705.1. Lineage (NCBI taxonomy): Eukaryota > Metazoa > Chordata > Actinopteri > Amiiformes > Amiidae > Amia > Amia ocellicauda. Next base: position 52,539,570 of record NC_089851.1, on the reverse strand, counting down.
TGCTACTGACCATTGGGGGAGCGATAGCAAGCAAGAGATTTAGATATCAAGAGTCATAGATAGATAGATAGATAGATGGATGGATGGATGGACGGCAAGGCAAGCATCTGATTGACAGTTGTCCGTGATCTGCTGTTATGCTACTATGCTACTGACCATTGGGGGAGCGATAGCAAGCAAGAGAGTTAGATATCAAGAGTCATAGATAGATAGATAGATAGATAGATGGATGGATGGACGGCAAGGCAAGCATCTGATTGACAGTGGTCCGTGATCTGCTGTTATGCTACTATGCTACTGACCATTGGGGGAGCGATAGCAAGCAAGAGAGTTAGATATCGAGAGTCATTGATAGATAGATAGATAGATGGATGGATGGATGGACGGCAAGGCAAGCATCTGATTGACAGTGGTCCGTGATCTGCTGTTATGCTACTATGCTACTGACCATTTGGGGAGCGATAGCAAGCAAGAGAGTTAGATATCGAGAGTCATTGATAGATAGATAGATAGATGGATGGATGGATGGACGGCAAGGCAAGCATCTGATTGACAGTGGTCCGTGATCTGCTGTTATGCTACTATGCTACTGACCATTGGGGGAGCGATAGCAAGCAAGAGAGTTAGATATCGAGAGTCATTGATAGATAGATAGATAGATGGATGGATGGATGGACGGCAAGGCAAGCATCTGATTGACAGTGGTCCGTGATCTGCTGTTATGCTACAATGCTACTGACCATTGGGGGAGCAATAGCAAGCAAGAGAGTTAGATATCAAGAGTCATAGATAGATAGATAGATAGATAGATGGATGGATGGACGGCAAGGCAAGCATCTGATTGACAGTGGTCCGTGATCTGCTGTTATGCTACTATGCTACTGACCATTGGGGGAGCGATAGCAAGCAAGAGAGTTAGATATCAAGAGTCATAGATAGATAGATGGATGGATGGATGGACGGCAAGGCAAGCATCTGATTGACAGTGGTCCGTGATCTGCTGTTATGCTACTATGCTACTGACCATTGGGGGAGCAATAGCAAGCAAGAGAGTTAGATATCGAGAGTCATTGATAGATAGATAGAAAGATGGATGGATGGATGGACGGCAAGGCAAGCATCTGATTGACAGTGGTCCGTGATCTGCTGTTATGCTACTATGCTACTGACCATTGGGGGAGCGATAGCAAGCAAGAGATTTAGATATCAAGAGTCATAGATAGATAGATAGATAGATGGATGGACGGCAAGGCAAGCATCTGATTTACAGTGGTCCGTGATCTGCTGTTATGCTACTATGCTACTGACCATTGAGGGAGCGATAGCAAGCAAGAGAGTTAGATATCAAGAGTCATAGATAGATAGATAGATAGATGGATGGATGGATGGACGGCAAGGCAAGCATCTGATTGACAGTGGTCCGTGATCTGCTGTTATGCTACTATGCTACTGACCATTGGGGGAGCGATAGCAAGCAAGAGATTTAGATATCAAGAGTCATAGATAGATAGATAGATGGATGGATGGACGGCAAGGCAAGCATCTGATTGACAGTGGTCCGTGATCTGCTGTTATGCTACTATGCTACTGACCATTGGGGGAGCAATAGCAAGCAAGAGAGTTAGATATCGAGAGTCATTGATAGATAGATAGAAAGATGGATGGATGGATGGACGGCAAGGCAAGCATCTGATTGACAGTGGTCCGTGATCTGCTGTTATGCTACTATGCTACTGACCATTGGGGGAGCGATAGCAAGCAAGAGATTTAGATATCAAGAGTCATAGATAGATAGATAGATAGATGGATGGACGGCAAGGCAAGCATCTGATTTACAGTGGTCCGTGATCTGCTGTTATGCTACTATGCTACTGACCATTGAGGGAGCGATAGCAAGCAAGAGAGTTAGATATCAAGAGTCATAGATAGATAGATAGATAGATGGATGGATGGATGGACGGCAAGGCAAGCATCTGATTGACAGTGGTCCGTGATCTGCTGTTATGCTACTATGCTACTGACCATTGGGGGAGCGATAGCAAGCAAGAGATTTAGATATCAAGAGTCATAGATAGATAGATAGATAGATGGATGGATGGATGGACGGCAAGGCAAGCATCTGATTGACAGTTGTCCGTGATCTGCTGTTATGCTACTATGCTACTGACCATTGGGGGAGCGATAGCAAGCAAGAGAGTTAGATATCAAGAGTCATAGATAGATAGATAGATAGATAGATGGATGGATGGACGGCAAGGCAAGCATCTGATTGACAGTGGTCCGTGATCTGCTGTTATGCTACTATGCTACTGACCATTGGGGGAGCGATAGCAAGCAAGAGAGTTAGATATCGAGAGTCATTGATAGATAGATAGATAGATGGATGGATGGATGGACGGCAAGGCAAGCATCTGATTGACAGTGGTCCGTGATCTGCTGTTATGCTACTATGCTACTGACCATTGGGGGAGCAATAGCAAGCAAGAGAGTTAGATATCGAGAGTCATTGATAGATAGATAGATAGATGGATGGATGGATGGACGGCAAGGCAAGCATCTGATTGACAGTGGTCCATGATCTGCTGTTATGCTACTATGCTACTGACCATTGGGGGAGCGATAGCAAGCAAGAGATTTAGATATCAAGAGTCATAGATAGATAGATAGATAGATGGATGGACGGCAAGGCAAGCATCTGATTTATAGTGGTCCGTGATCTGCTGTTATGCTACTATGCTACTGACCATTGAGGGAGCGATAGCAAGCAAGAGAGTTAGATATCGAGAGTCATTGATAGATAGATAGATAGATGGATGGATGGATGGACGGCAAGGCAAGCATCTGATTGACAGTGGTCCGTGATCTGCTGTTATGCTACTATGCTACTGACCATTGGGGGAGCGATAGCAAGCAAGAGAGTTAGATATCGAGAGTCATAGATAGATAGATAGATAGATGGATGGATGGACGGCAAGGCAAGCATCTGATTGATAGTGGTCCGTGATCTGCTGTTATGCTACTATGCTACTGACCATTGGGGGAGCGATAGCAAGCAAGAGAGTTAGATATCAAGAGTCATAGATAGATAGATAGATAGATGGATGGATGGATGGACGGCAAGGCAAGCATCTGATTGACAGTTGTCCGTGATCTGCTGTTATGCTACTATGCTACTGACCATTGGGGGAGCGATAGCAAGCAAGAGAGTTAGATATCAAGAGTCATAGATAGATAGATAGATAGATAGATGGATGGATGGACGGCAAGGCAAGCATCTGATTGACAGTGGTCCGTGATCTGCTGTTATGCTACTATGCTACTGACCATTGGGGGAGCAATAGCAAGCAAGAGAGTTAGATATCGAGAGTCATTGATAGATAGATAGATAGATGGATGGATGGATGGACGGCAAGGCAAGCATCTGATTGACAGTGGTCCGTGATCTGCTGTTATGCTACTATGCTACTGACCATTGGGGGAGCGATAGCAAGCAAGAGAGTTAGATATCGAGAGTCATTGATAGATAGATAGATAGATGGATGGATGGATGGACGGCAAGGCAAGCATCTGATTGACAGTGGTCCGTGATCTGCTGTTATGCTACAATGCTACTGACCATTGGGGGAGCGATAGCAAGCAAGAGAGTTAGATATCAAGAGTCATAGATAGATAGATAGATAGATAGATAGATGGATGGATGGACGGCAAGGCAAGCATCTGATTGACAGTGGTCCGTGATCTGCTGTTATGCTACTATGCTACTGACCATTGGGGGAGCGATAGCAAGCAAGAGAGTTAGATATCGAGAGTCATTGATAGATAGATAGATAGATGGATGGATGGATGGACGGCAAGGCAAGCATCTGATTGACAGTGGTCCGTGATCTGCTGTTATGCTACTATGCTACTGACCATTGGGGGAGCGATAGCAAGCAAGAGAGTTAGATATCAAGAGTCATAGATAGATAGATAGATAGATAGATGGATGGATGGACGGCAAGGCAAGCATCTGATTGACAGTGGTCCGTGATCTGCTGTTATGCTACTATGCTACTGACCATTGGGGGAGCGATAGCAAGCAAGAGAGTTAGATATCAAGAGTCATAGATAGATAGATGGATGGATGGATGGACGGCAAGGCAAGCATCTGATTGACAGTGGTCCGTGATCTGCTGTTATGCTACTATGCTACTGACCATTGGGGGAGCGATAGCAAGCAAGAGAGTTAGATATCAAGAGTCATAGATAGATAGATAGATAGATAGATGGATGGATGGACGGCAAGGCAAGCATCTGATTTATAGTGGTCCGTGATCTGCTGTTATGCTACTATGCTACTGACCATTGAGGGAGCGATAGCAAGCAAGAGAGTTAGATATCGAGAGTCATTGATAGATAGATAGATAGATGGATGGATGGATGGACGGCAAGGCAAGCATCTGATTGACAGTGGTCCGTGATCTGCTGTTATGCTACTATGCTACTGACCATTGGGGGAGCGATAGCAAGCAAGAGAGTTAGATATCGAGAGTCATAGATAGATAGATAGATAGATGGATGGATGGACGGCAAGGCAAGCATCTGATTGATAGTGGTCCGTGATCTGCTGTTATGCTACTATGCTACTGACCATTGGGGGAGCGATAGCAAGCAAGAGAGTTAGATATCAAGAGTCATAGATAGATAGATAGATAGATGGATGGATGGATGGACGGCAAGGCAAGCATCTGATTGACAGTTGTCCGTGATCTGCTGTTATGCTACTATGCTACTGACCATTGGGGGAGCGATAGCAAGCAAGAGAGTTAGATATCAAGAGTCATAGATAGATAGATAGATAGATAGATGGATGGATGGACGGCAAGGCAAGCATCTGATTGACAGTGGTCCGTGATCTGCTGTTATGCTACTATGCTACTGACCATTGGGGGAGCAATAGCAAGCAAGAGAGTTAGATATCGAGAGTCATTGATAGATAGATAGATAGATGGATGGATGGATGGACGGCAAGGCAAGCATCTGATTGACAGTGGTCCGTGATCTGCTGTTATGCTACTATGCTACTGACCATTGGGGGAGCGATAGCAAGCAAGAGAGTTAGATATCGAGAGTCATTGATAGATAGATAGATAGATGGATGGATGGATGGACGGCAAGGCAAGCATCTGATTGACAGTGGTCCGTGATCTGCTGTTATGCTACAATGCTACTGACCATTGGGGGAGCGATAGCAAGCAAGAGAGTTAGATATCAAGAGTCATAGATAGATAGATAGATAGATAGATGGATGGATGGACGGCAAGGCAAGCATCTGATTGACAGTGGTCCGTGATCTGCTGTTATGCTACTATGCTACTGACCATTGGGGGAGCGATAGCAAGCAAGAGAGTTAGATATCGAGAGTCATTGATAGATAGATAGATAGATGGATGGATGGATGGACGGCAAGGCAAGCATCTGATTGACAGTGGTCCGTGATCTGCTGTTATGCTACTATGCTACTGACCATTGGGGGAGCGATAGCAAGCAAGAGAGTTAGATATCAAGAGTCATAGATAGATAGATAGATAGATAGATGGATGGATGGACGGCAAGGCAAGCATCTGATTGACAGTGGTCCGTGATCTGCTGTTATGCTACTATGCTACTGACCATTGGGGGAGCGATAGCAAGCAAGAGAGTTAGATATCAAGAGTCATAGATAGATAGATGGATGGATGGATGGACGGCAAGGCAAGCATCTGATTGACAGTGGTCCGTGATCTGCTGTTATGCTACTATGCTACTGACCATTGGGGGAGCGATAGCAAGCAAGAGAGTTAGATATCGAGAGTCATTGATAGATAGATAGATAGATAGATGGATGGATGGATGGACGGCAAGGCAAGCATCTGATTGACAGTGGTCCGTGATCTGCTGTTATGCTACTATGCTACTGACCATTGGGGGAGCGATAGCAAGCAAGAGAGTTAGATATCGAGAGTCATTGATAGATAGATAGATAGATGGATGGATGGATGGACGGCAAGGCAAGCATCTGATTGACAGTGGTCCGTGATCTGCTGTTATGCTACAATGCTACTGACCATTGGGGGAGCGATAGCAAGCAAGAGAGTTAGATATCAAGAGTCATAGATAGATAGATAGATAGATGGATGGATGGACGGCAAGGCAAGCATCTGATTGACAGTGGTCCGTGATCTGCTGTTATGCTACTATGCTACTGACCATTGGGGGAGCGATAGCAAGCAAGAGAGTTAGATATCAAGAGTCATAGATAGATAGATGGATGGATGGATGGACGGCAAGGCAAGCATCTGATTGACAGTGGTCCGTGATCTGCTGTTATGCTACTATGCTACTGACCATTGGGGGAGCAATAGCAAGCAAGAGAGTTAGATATCGAGAGTCATTGATAGATAGATAGATAGATGGATTGATGGATGGACGGCAAGGCAAGCATCTGATTGACAGTGGTCCGTGATCTGCTGTTATGCTACTATGCTACTGACCATTGGGGGAGCGATAGCAAGCAAGAGATTTAGATATCAAGAGTCATAGATAGATAGATAGATAGATGGATGGACGGCAAGGCAAGCATCTGATTTACAGTGGTCCGTGATCTGCTGTTATGCTACTATGCTACTGACCATTGAGGGAGCGATAGCAAGCAAGAGAGTTAGATATCGAGAGTCATTGATAGATAGATAGATAGATGGATGGATGGATGGACGGCAAGGCAAGCATCTGATTGACAGTGGTCCGTGATCTGCTGTTATGCTACTATGCTACTGACCATTGGGGGAGCGATAGCAAGCAAGAGAGTTAGATATCGAGAGTCATAGATAGATAGATAGATAGATGGATGGATGGACGGCAAGGCAAGCATCTGATTGATAGTGGTCCGTGATCTGCTGTTATGCTACTTTGCTACTGACCATTGGGGGAGCGATAGCAAGCAAGAGAGTTAGATATCAAGAGTCATAGATAGATAGATAGATAGATGGATGGATGGATGGACGGCAAGGCAAGCATCTGATTGACAGTGGTCCGTGATCTGCTGTTATGCTACTATGCTACTGACCATTGGGGGAGCGATAGCAAGCAAGAGATTTAGATATCAAGAGTCATAGATAGATAGATAGATAGATGGATGGATGGATGGACGGCAAGGCAAGCATCTGATTGACAGTTGTCCGTGATCTGCTGTTATGCTACTATGCTACTGACCATTGGGGGAGCGATAGCAAGCAAGAGAGTTAGATATCAAGAGTCATAGATAGATAGATAGATAGATAGATGGATGGATGGACGGCAAGGCAAGCATCTGATTGACAGTGGTCCGTGATCTGCTGTTATGCTACTATGCTACTGACCATTGGGGGAGCGATAGCAAGCAAGAGAGTTAGATATCGAGAGTCATTGATAGATAGATAGATAGATGGATGGATGGATGGACGGCAAGGCAAGCATCTGATTGACAGTGGTCCGTGATCTGCTGTTATGCTACTATGCTACTGACCATTGGGGGAGCGATAGCAAGCAAGAGAGTTAGATATCGAGAGTCATAGATAGATAGTTAGATAGATGGATGGATGGATGGACGGCAAGGCAAGCATCTGATTGATAGTGGTCCGTGATCTGCTGTTATGCTACTATGCTACTGACCATTGGGGGAGCGATAGCAAGCAAGAGAGTTAGATATCAAGAGTCATAGATAGATAGATAGATAGATAGATAGATAGATAGATAGATAGATAGATAGATAGATAGATAGATAGATAGATAGATAGATGGATGGATGGATGGACGGCAAGGCAAGCATCTGATTGACAGTGGTCCGTGATCTGCTGTTATGCTACTATGCTACTGACCATTGGGGGAGCGATAGCAAGCAAGAGAGTTAGATATCAAGAGTCATAGATAGATAGATGGATGGATGGATGGACGGCAAGGCAAGCATCTGATTGACAGTGGTCCGTGATCTGCTGTTATGCTACTATGCTACTGACCATTGGGGGAGCGATAGCAAGCAAGAGAGTTAGATATCAAGAGTCATAGATAGATAGATGGATGGATGGATGGACGGCAAGGCAAGCATCTGATTGACAGTGGTCCGTGATCTGCTGTTATGCTACTATGCTACTGACCATAAGGGGAGCAATAGCAAGCAAGAGAGTTAGATATCGAGAGTCATTGATAGATAGATAGATAGATGGATGGATGGATGGACGGCAAGGCAAGCATCTGATTGACAGTGGTCCGTGATCTGCTGTTATGCTACAATGCTACTGACCATTGGGGGAGCGATAGCAAGCAAGAGATTTAGATATCAAGAGTCATAGATAGATAGTTAGATAGATGGATGGATGGATGGACGGCAAGGCAAGCATCTGATTGACAGTGGTCCGTGATCTGCTGTTATGCTACTATGCTACTGACCATTGGGGGAGCGATAGCAAGCAAGAGATTTAGATATCAAGAGTCATAGATAGATAGATAGATAGATGGATGGACGGCAAGGCAAGCATCTGATTGACAGTGGTCCGTGATCTGCTGTTATGCTACTATGCTACTGACCATTGAGGGAGCGATAGCAAGCAAGAGAGTTAGATATCGAGAGTCATTGATAGATAGATAGATAGATGGATGGATGGATGGACGGCAAGGCAAGCATCTGATTGACAGTGGTCCGTGATCTGCTGTTATGCTACTATGCTACTGACCATTGGGGGAGCGATAGCAAGCAAGAGAGTTAGATATCGAGAGTCATAGATAGATAGATAGATAGATGGATGGATGGACGGCAAGGCAAGCATCTGATTGACAGTGGTCCGTGATCTGCTGTTATGCTACTATGCTACTGACCATTGGGGGAGCGATAGCAAGCAAGAGAGTTAGATATCAAGAGTCATAGATAGATAGATAGATAGATGGATGGATGGACGGCAAGGCAAGCATCTGATTGACAGTGGTCCGTGATCTGCTGTTATGCTACTATGCTACTGACCATTGGGGGAGCGATAGCAAGCAAGAGAGTTAGATATCAAAAGACATAGATACATAGATAGATAGATGGATGGATGGATGGACGGCAAGGCAAGCATCTGATTGACAGTGGTCCGTGATCTGCTGTTATGCTACAATGCTACTGACCATTGGGGGAGCGATAGCAAGCAAGAGATTTAGATATCAAGAGTCATAGATAGATAGTTAGATAGATGGATGGATGGATGGACGGCAAGGCAAGCATCTGATTGACAGTGGTCCGTGATCTGCTGTTATGCTACTATGCTACTGACCATTGGGGGAGCGATAGCAAGCAAGAGATTTAGATATCAAGAGTCATAGATAGATAGATAGATAGATGGATGGACGGCAAGGCAAGCATATGATTCACAGTGGTCCGTGATCTGCTGTTATGCTACTATGCTACTGACCATTGAGGGAGCGATAGCAAGCAAGAGAGTTAGATATCGAGAGTCATTGATAGATAGATAGATAGATGGATGGATGGATGGACGGCAAGGCAAGCATCTGATTGACAGTGGTCCGTGATCTGCTGTTATGCTACTATGCTACTGACCATTGGGGGAGCGATAACAAGCAAGAGAGTTAGATATCGAGAGTCATAGATAGATAGATAGATAGATGGATGGATGGACGGCAAGGCAAGCATCTGATTGACAGTGGTCCGTGATCTGCTGTTATGCTACTATGCTACTGACCATTGGGGGAGCGATAGCAAGCAAGAGAGTTAGATATCAAGAGTCATAGATAGATAGATAGATAGATGGATGGATGGACGGCAAGGCAAGCATCTGATTGACAGTGGTCCGTGATCTGCTGTTATGCTACTATGCTACTGACCATTGGGGGAGCGATAGCAAGCAAGAGAGTTAGATATCAAAAGACATAGATACATAGATAGATAGATGGATGGATGGATGGACGGCAAGGCAAGCATCTGATTGACAGTGGTCCGTGATCTGCTGTTATGCTACTATGCTACTGACCATTGGGGGAGCGATAGCAAGCAAGAGAGTTAGATATCAAGAGTCATAGATAGATAGATGGATGGATGGATGGACGGCAAGGCAAGCATCTGATTGACAGTGGTCCGTGATCTGCTGTTATGCTACTATGCTACTGACCATTGGGGGAGCAATAGCAAGCAAGAGAGTTAGATATCGAGAGTCATTGATAGATAGATAGATAGATGGATGGATGGATGGACGGCAAGGCAAGCATCTGATTGACAGTGGTCCGTGATCTGCTGTTATGCTACTATGCTACTGACCATTGGGGGAGCGATAGCAAGCAAGAGATTTAGATATCAAGAGTCATAGATAGATAGATAGATAGATGGATGGACGGCAAGGCAAGCATCTGATTTACAGTGGTCCGTGATCTGCTGTTATGCTACTATGCTACTGACCATTGAGGGAGCGATAGCAAGCAAGAGAGTTAGATATCGAGAGTCATTGATAGATAGATAGATAGATGGATGGATGGATGGACGGCAAGGCAAGCATCTGATTGACAGTGGTCCGTGATCTGCTGTTATGCTACTATGCTACTGACCATTGGGGGAGCAATAGCAAGCAAGAGAGTTAGATATCGAGAGTCATTGATAGATAGATAGATAGATAGATGGATGGATGGATGGACGGCAAGGCAAGCATCTGATTGACAGTGGTCCGTGATCTGCTGTTATGCTACTATGCTACTGACCATTGGGGGAGCGATAGCAAGCAAGAGATTTAGATATCAAGAGTCATAGATAGATAGATAGATAGATGGATGGACGGCAAGGCAAGCATCTGATTTACAGTGGTCCGTGATCTGCTGTTATGCTACTATGCTACTGACCATTGAGGGAGCGATAGCAAGCAAGAGAGTTAGATATCGAGAGTCATTGATAGATAGATAGATAGATGGATGGATGGATGGACGGCAAGGCAAGCATCTGATTGACAGTGGTCCGTGATCTGCTGTTATGCTACTATGCTACTGACCATTGGGGGAGCGATAGCAAGCAAGAGAGTTAGATATCGAGAGTCATAGATAGATAGATAGATAGATGGATGGATGGACGGCAAGGCAAGCATCTGATTGACAGTGGTCCGTGATCTGCTGTTATGCTACTATGCTACTGACCATTGGGGGAGCGATAGCAAGCAAGAGATTTAGATATCAAGAGTCATAGATAGATAGTTAAATAGATGGATGGATGGATGTTTTGCAAGGCAAGCATCTGATTGACAGTGGTCCGTGATCTGCTGTTATGCTACTATGCTACTGACCATTGGGGGAGCGATAGCAAGCAAGAGATTTAGATATCAAGAGTCATAGATAGATAGATAGATAGATGGATGGACGGCAAGGCAAGCATCTGATTGACAGTGGTCCGTGATCTGCTGTTATGCTACTATGCTACTGACCATTGAGGGAGCGATAGCAAGCAAGAGAGTTAGATATCGAGAGTCATTGATAGATAGATAGATAGATGGATGGATGGATGGACGGCAAGGCAAGCATCTGATTGACAGTGGTCCGTGATCTGCTGTTATGCTACTATGCTACTGACCATTGGGGGAGCGATAGCAAGCAAGAGAGTTAGATATCGAGAGTCATAGATAGATAGATAGATAGATGGATGGATGGACGGCAAGGCAAGCATCTGATTGACAGTGGTCCGTGATCTGCTGTTATGCTACTATGCTACTGACCATTGGGGGAGCGATAGCAAGCAAGAGAGTTAGATATCAAGAGTCATAGATAGATAGATAGATAGATGGATGGATGGACGGCAAGGCAAGCATCTGATTGACAGTGGTCCGTGATCTGCTGTTATGCTACTATGCTACTGACCATTGGGGGAGCGATAGCAAGCAAGAGAGTTAGATATCAAAAGACATAGATACATAGATAGATAGATGGATGGATGGATGGACGGCAAGGCAAGCATCTGATTGACAGTGGTCCGTGATCTGCTGTTATGCTACTATGCTACTGACCATTGGGGGAGCGATAGCAAGCAAGAGAGTTAGATATCAAGAGTCATAGATAGATAGATGGATGGATGGATGGACGGCAAGGCAAGCATCTGATTGACAGTGGTCCGTGATCTGCTGTTATGCTACTATGCTACTGACCATAAGGGGAGCAATAGCAAGCAAGAGAGTTAGATATCGAGAGTCATTGATAGATAGATAGATAGCTAGATGGATGGATGGACGGCAAGACAAGCATCTGATTGACAGTGGTCCATGATCTGCTGTTATGCTACTATGCTACTGACGATTGGGGGAGCGATAGCAAGCAAGAGAGTTAGATTTCGAGAGTCATAGCTAGATAGATAGATAGATGGATGGATGGACGGCAAGGTAAGCATCTGATTGACCGTGGTCCGTGATCTGCTGTTATGCTACTATGCTACTGACCATTGGGGGAGCGATAGCAAGCAGGAGAGTTAGATATCGAGAGTCATAGATAGATAGATAGATGGATGGATGGACGGCAAGGCAAGCATCTGATTGACAGTGGTCCATGATATGATGTTATGCTACTATGCTACTGACCATTGGGGGAGCGATAGCAAGCAAGAGAGTTAGATATCGAGAGTCATAGATAGATAGATAGATGGATGGATGGATGGACGGCAAGGCAAGCATCTGATTGACAGTGGTCCGTGATCTGCTGTTATGCTACTATGCTACTGACCATTGGGGGAGCGATAGCAAGCAAGAGAGTTAGATATCGAGAGTCATAGATAGATAGCTAGCTAGATAAATAGATGGATGGATGGCAAGGCAAGCATCTGATTGACAGTGGTCCGTGATCTCCTGTTATGCTACTATGCTACTGACCATTGGGGAAACGATAGCAAGCAAGAGAGTTAGATATCGAGAGTCATAGATAGATAGATAGATAGTTGGATGGATGGACGGCAAGGCAAGCATCTGATTCACAGTGGTCCATGATCTGCTGTTATGCTACTATGCTACTGACCATTGGGGGAGCGATAGCAAGCAAGAGAGTTAGATATCGAGAGTCATAGAAAGATAGATAGATGGATGGATGGCAAGGCTAGCATCTGATTGACAGTGGTCCGTGATCTGCTGTTATGCTACTATGCTACTGACCATTGGGGGAGCGATAGCCAGCAAGAGAGTTAGATATCGAGAGTCATAGAAAGATAGATAGATAGATAGATAGATAGATAGATAGATAGATAGATAGTTGGATGGATGGACGGCAAGGCAAGCATCTGATTCACAGTGGTCCATGATCTGCTGTTATGCTACTATGCTACTGACCATTGGGGGAGCGATAGCAAGCATGAGAGTTAGATATCGAGAGTCATAGCTAGATAGATAGATAGATGGATGGATGGACGGCAAGGCAAGCATCTGATTGACCGTGGTCCGTGATATGCTGTTATGCTCCTATGCTACTGACCATTGGGGGAGCGATAGCAAGCAAGAGAGTTAGATATCGAGAGTCATAGATAGATAGATAGATGGATGGATGGACGGCAAGGCAAGCATCTGATTGACAGTGGTCCGTGATCTGCTGTTATGCTACTATGCTACTGACCATTGGGGGAGCGATAGCAAGCAAGAGAGTTAGATATCGAGAGTCATAGCTAGATAGATAGCTAGATGGATGGATGGACGGCAAGACAAGCATCTGATTGACAGTGGTCCGTGATCTGCTGTTATGCTACTATGCTACTGACCATTGGGGGAGCGATAGCAAGCAAGAGAGTTAGATATCGAGAGTCATAGCTAGATAGATAGATAGATGGATGGATGGACGGCAAGGTAAGCATCTGATTGACCGTGGTCCGTGATCTGCTGTTATGCTACTATGCTTTTGACCATTGAGGGAGCGATAGCAAGCAAGAGAGTTAGATATCGAGAGTCATAGATAGATAGATAGATGGATGGATGGATGGATGGACGGCAAGACAAGCATCTGATTGACAGTGGTCCGTGATCTGCTGTTATGCTACTATGCTACTGACCATTGGGGGAGCGATAGCAAGCAAGAGAGTTAGATATCGAGAGTCATAGCTAGATAGATAGATAGATGGATGGATGGACGGCAAGGCAAGCATCTGATTGACAGTGGTCCGTGATATGCTGTTATGCTCCTATGCTACTGACCATTGGGGGAGCGATAGCATGCAAGAGAGTTAGATTTCGAGAGTCATAGCTAGATAGATAGATAGATGGATGGATGGACGGCAAGGTAAGCATCTGATTGACCGTGGTCCGTGATCTGCTGTTATGCTACTATGCTACTGACCATTGGGGGAGCGATAGCAAGCAAGAGAGTTAGATATCGAGAGTCATAGATAGATAGATAGATGGATGGATGGACGGCAAGGCAAGCATCTGATTGACAGTGGTCCATGATATGATGTTATGCTACTATGCTACTGACCATTGGGGGAGCGATAGCAAGCAAGAGAGTTAGATATCGAGAGTGATAGATAGATAGATAGATGGATGGATGGATGGACGGCAAGGCAAGCATCTGATTGATAGTGGTCCGTGATCTGCTGTTATGCTACTATGCTACTGACCATTGGGGGAGCGATAGCAAGCAAGAGAGTTAGATATCGAGAGTCATAGATAGATAGCTAGCTAGATAAAGAGATGGATGGATGGCAAGGCAAGCATCTGATTGACAGTGGTCCGTGATCTGCTGTTATGCTACTATGCTACTGACCATTGGGGGAGCGATAGCAAGCAAGAGAGTTAGATATCGAGAGTCATAGCTAGATAGATAGATAGATGGATGGATGGACGGCAAGGCATGCATCTGATTGACCGTGGTCCGTGATATGCTGTTATGCTCCTATGCTACTGACCATTGGGGGAGCGATAGCAAGCAAGAGAGTTAGATATCGAGAGTCATAGATAAATAGATAGATGGATGGATGGACGGCAAGGCAAGCATCTGATTGACAGTGGTCCGTGATCTGCTGTTATGCTACTATGCTACTGACCATTGGGGGAGCGATAGCAAGCAAGAGAGTTAGATATCGAGAGTCATAGCTAGATAGATAGCTAGATGGATGGATGGACGGCAAGACAAGCATCTGATTGACAGTGGTCCATGATCTGCTGTTATGCTACTATGCTACTGACCATTGGGGGAGCGATAGCAAGCAAGAGAGTTAGATTTCGAGAGTCATAGCTAGATAGATAGATAGATGGATGGATGGACGGCAAGGTAAGCATCTGATTGACCGTGGTCCGTGATCTGCTGTTATGCTACTATGCTACTGACCATTGGGGGAGCGATAGCAAGCAAGAGAGTTAGATATCGAGAGTCATAGATAGATAGATAGATGGATGGATGGACGGCAAGGCAAGCATCTGATTGACAGTGGTCCATGATATGATGTTATGCTACTATGCTACTGACCATTGGGGGAGCGATAGCAAGCAAGAGAGTTAGATATCGAGAGTCATAGATAGATAGATAGATGGATGGATGGATGGACGGCAAGGCAAGCATCTGATTGACAGTGGTCCGTGATCTGCTGTTATGCTACTATGCTACTGACCATTGGGGGAGCGATA
Organism: Amia ocellicauda; assembly: GCF_036373705.1. Classification (NCBI taxonomy): domain Eukaryota; kingdom Metazoa; phylum Chordata; class Actinopteri; order Amiiformes; family Amiidae; genus Amia; species Amia ocellicauda. Next base: position 52,523,968 of record NC_089851.1, on the reverse strand, counting down.
GCAAGCAAGAGAGTTAGATATCGAGAGTCATAGATAGATAGCTAGCTAGATAAATAGATGGATGGATGGCAAGGCAAGCATCTGATTGACAGTGGTCCGTGATCTGCTGTTATGCTACTATGCTACTGACCATTGGGGGAGCGATAGCAAGCAAGAGAGTTAGATATCGAGAGTCATAGATAGATAGATAGATAGTTGGATGGATGGACGGCAAGGCAAGCATCTGATTCACAGTGGTCCATGATCTGCTGTTATGCTACTATGCTACTGACCATTGGGGGAGCGATAGCAAGCAAGAGAGTTAGATATCGAGAGTCATAGAAAGATAGATAGATGGATGGATGGCAAGGCTAGCATCTGATTGACAGTGGTCCGTGATCTGCTGTTATGCTACTATGCTACTGACCATTGGGGGAGCGATAGCCAGCAAGAGAGTTAGATATCGAGAGTCATAGATAGATAGATAGATAGTTGGATGGATGGACGGCAAGGCAAGCATCTGATTGACAGTGGTCCGTGATCTGCTGTTATGCTACTATGCTACTGACCATTGGGGGAGCGATAGCCAGCAAGAGAGTTAGATATCGAGAGTCATAGCTAGATAGATAGATAGATGGATGGATGGACGGCAAGGCAAGCATCTGATTGACCGTGGTCCGTGATATGCTGTTATGCTCCTATGCTACTGACCATTGGGGGAGCGATAGCAAGCAAGAGAGTTAGATATCGAGAGTCATAGATAGATAGATAGATGGATGGATGGACGGCAAGGCAAGCATCTGATTGACAGTGGTCCGTGATCTGCTGTTATGCTACTATGCTACTGACCATTGGGGGAGCGATAGCAAGCAAGAGAGTTAGATATCGAGAGTCATAGCTAGATAGATAGCTAGATGGATGGATGGACGGCAAGACAAGCATCTGATTGACAGTGGTCCGTGATCTGCTGTTATGCTACTATGCTACTGACCATTGGGGGAGCGATAGCAAGCAAGAGAGTTAGATATCGAGAGTCATAGCTAGATAGATAGATAGATGGATGGATGGACGGCAAGGTAAGCATCTGATTGACCGTGGTCCGTGATCTGCTGTTATGCTACTATGCTTCTGACCATTGAGGGAGCGATAGCAAGCAAGAGAGTTAGATATCGAGAGTCATAGATAGATAGATAGATGGATGGATGGATGGATGGACGGCAAGACAAGCATCTGATTGACAGTGGTCCGTGATCTGCTGTTATGCTACTATGCTACTGACCATTGGGGGAGCGATAGCAAGCAAGAGAGTTAGATATCGAGAGTCATAGCTAGATAGATAGATAGATGGATGGATGGACGGCAAGGTAAGCATCTGATTGACCGTGGTCCGTGATCTGCTGTTATGCTACTATGCTTCTGACCATTGAGGGAGCGATAGCAAGCAAGAGAGTTAGATATCGAGAGTCATAGATAGATAGATAGATGGATGGATGGATGGATGGACGGCAAGACAAGCATCTGATTGACAGTGGTCCGTGATCTGCTGTTATGCTACTATGCTACTGACCATTGGGGGAGCGATAGCAAGCAAGAGAGTTAGATATCGAGAGTCATAGCTAGATAGATAGATAGATGGATGGATGGACGGCAAGGCAAGCATCTGATTGACAGTGGTCCGTGATATGCTGTTATGCTCCTATGCTACTGAACATTGGGGGAGCGATAGCATGCAAGAGAGTTAGATTTCGAGAGTCATAGCTAGATAGATAGATAGATGGATGGATGGACGGCAAGGTAAGCATCTGATTGACCGTGGTCCGTGATCTGCTGTTATGCTACTATGCTACTGACCATTGGGGGAGCGATAGCAAGCAAGAGAGTTAGATATCGAGAGTCATAGATAGATAGATAGATGGATGGATGGACGGCAAGGCAAGCATCTGATTGACAGTGGTCCATGATATGATGTTATGCTACTATGCTACTGACCATTGGGGGAGCGATAGCAAGCAAGAGAGTTAGATATCGAGAGTGATAGATAGATAGATAGATGGATGGATGGATGGACGGCAAGGCAAGCATCTGATTGATAGTGGTCCGTGATCTGCTGTTATGCTACTATGCTACTGACCATTGGGGGAGCGATAGCAAGCAAGAGAGTTAGATATCGAGAGTCATAGATAGATAGCTAGCTAGATAAAGAGATGGATGGATGGCAAGGCAAGCATCTGATTGACAGTGGTCCGTGATCTGCTGTTATGCTACTATGCTACTGACCATTGGGGGAGCGATAGCAAGCAAGAGAGTTAGATATCGAGAGTCATAGCTAGATAGATAGCTAGATGGATGGATGGACGGCAAGACAAGCATCTGATTGACAGTGGTCCATGATCTGCTGTTATGCTACTATGCTACTGACCATTGGGGGAGCGATAGCAAGCAAGAGAGTTAGATTTCGAGAGTCATAGCTAGATAGATAGATAGATGGATGGATGGACGGCAAGGTAAGCATCTGATTGACCGTGGTCCGTGATCTGCTGTTATGCTACTATGCTACTGACCATTGGGGGAGCGATAGCAAGCAGGAGAGTTAGATATCGAGAGTCATAGATAGATAGATAGATGGATGGATGGACGGCAAGGCAAGCATCTGATTGACAGTGGTCCATGATATGATGTTATGCAACTATGCTACTGACCATTGGGGGAGCGATAGCAAGCAAGAGAGTTAGATATCGAGAGTCATAGATAGATAGATAGATGGATGGATGGACGGCAAGGCAAGCATCTGATTGACAGTGGTCCATGATATGATGTTATGCTACTATGCTACTGACCATTGGGGGAGCGATAGCAAGCAAGAGAGTTAGATATCGAGAGTCATAGATAGATAGATAGATGGATGGATGGATGGACGGCAAGGCAAGCATCTGATTGACAGTGGTCCGTGATCTGCTGTTATGCTACTATGCTACTGACCATTGGGGGAGCGATAGCAAGCAAGAGAGTTAGATATCGAGAGTCATAGATAGATAGCTAGCTAGATAAATAGATGGATGGATGGCAAGGCAAGCATCTGATTGACAGTGGTCCGTGATCTGCTGTTATGCTACTATGCTACTGACCATTGGGGGAGCGATAGCAAGCAAGAGAGTTAGATATCGAGAGTCATAGATAGATAGATAGATAGTTGGATGGATGGACGGCAAGGCAAGCATCTGATTCACAGTGGTCCATGATCTGCTGTTATGCTACTATGCTACTGACCATTGGGGGAGCGATAGCAAGCAAGAGAGTTAGATATCGAGAGTCATAGAAAGATAGAAAGATGGATGGATGGCAAGGCTAGCATCTGATTGACAGTGGTCCGTGATCTGCTGTTATGCTACTATGCTACTGACCATTGGGGGAGCGATAGCCAGCAAGAGAGTTAGATATCGAGAGTCATAGATAGATAGATAGATAGATAGATAGATAGATAGATAGATAGATAGATAGATAGATAGATAGATAGATAGATGGATGGATGGACGGCAAGGCAAGCATCTGATTGACAGTGGTCCGTGATCTGCTGTTATGCTACTATGCTACTGACCATTGGGGGAGCGATAGCCAGCAAGAGAGTTAGATATCGAGAGTCATAGCTAGATAGATAGATAGATGGATGGATGGACGGCAAGGCAAGCATCTGATTGACCGTGGTCCGTGATATGCTGTTATGCTCCTATGCTACTGACCATTGGGGGAGCGATAGCAAGCAAGAGAGTTAGATATCGAGAGTCATAGATAGATAGATAGATGGATGGATGGACGGCAAGGCAAGCATCTGATTGACAGTGGTCCGTGATCTGCTGTTATGCTACTATGCTACTGACCATTGGGGGAGCGATAGCAAGCAAGAGAGTTAGATATCGAGAGTCATAGCTAGATAGATAGCTAGATGGATGGATGGACGGCAAGACAAGCATCTGATTGACAGTGGTCCGTGATCTGCTGTTATGCTACTATGCTACTGACCATTGGGGGAGCGATAGCAAGCAAGAGAGTTAGATATCGAGAGTCATAGCTAGATAGATAGATAGATGGATGGATGGACGGCAAGGTAAGCATCTGATTGACCGTGGTCCGTGATCTGCTGTTATGCTACTATGCTTCTGACCATTGAGGGAGCGATAGCAAGCAAGAGAGTTAGATATCGAGAGTCATAGATAGATAGATAGATGGATGGATGGATGGATGGACGGCAAGACAAGCATCTCATTGACAGTGGTCCGTGATCTGCTGTTATGCTACTATGCTACTGACCATTGGGGGAGCGATAGCAAGCAAGAGAGTTAGATATCGAGAGTCATAGCTAGATAGATAGATAGATGGATGGATGGACGGCAAGGTAAGCATCTGATTGACCGTGGTCCGTGATCTGCTGTTATGCTACTATGCTTCTGACCATTGAGGGAGCGATAGCAAGCAAGAGAGTTAGATATCGAGAGTCATAGATAGATAGATAGATGGATGGATGGATGGATGGACGGCAAGACAAGCATCTGATTGACAGTGGTCCGTGATCTGCTGTTATGCTACTATGCTACTGACCATTGGGGGAGCGATAGCAAGTAAGAGAGTTAGATATCGAGAGTCATAGCTAGATAGATAGATAGATGGATGGATGGACGGCAAGGCAAGCATCTGATTGACAGTGGTCCGTGATATGCTGTTATGCTCCTATGCTACTGACCATTGGGGGAGCGATAGCATGCAAGAGAGTTAGATTTCGAGAGTCATAGCTAGATAGATAGATAGATGGATGGATGGACGGCAAGGTAAGCATCTGATTGACCGTGGTCCGTGATCTGCTGTTATGCTACTATGCTACTGACCATTGGGGGAGCGATAGCAAGCAAGAGAGTTAGATATCGAGAGTCATAGATAGATAGATAGATGGATGGATGGACGGCAAGGCAAGCATCTGATTGACAGTGGTCCATGATATGATGTTATGCTACTATGCTACTGACCATTGGGGGAGCGATAGCAAGCAAGAGAGTTAGATATCGAGAGTGATAGATAGATAGATAGATGGATGGATGGATGGACGGCAAGGCAAGCATCTGATTGATAGTGGTCCGTGATCTGCTGTTATGCTACTATGCTACTGACCATTGGGGGAGCGATAGCAAGCAAGAGAGTTAGATAACGAGAGTCATAGATAGATAGCTAGCTAGATAAAGAGATGGATGGATGGCAAGGCAAGCATCTGATTGACAGTGGTCCGTGATCTGCTGTTATGCTACTATGCTACTGACCATTGGGGGAGCGATAGCAAGCAAGAGAGTTAGATATCGAGAGTCATAGCTAGATAGATAGATAGATGGATGGATGGACGGCAAGGCATGCATCTGATTGACCGTGGTCCGTGATATGCTGTTATGCTCCTATGCTACTGACCATTGGGGGAGCGATAGCAAGCAAGAGAGTTAGATATCGAGAGTCATAGATAGATAGATAGATGGATGGATGGACGGCAAGGCAAGCATCTGATTGACAGTGGTCCGTGATCTGCTGTTATGCTACTATGCTACTGACCATTGGGGGAGCGATAGCAAGCAAGAGAGTTAGATATCGAGAGTCATAGCTAGATAGATAGCTAGATGGATGGATGGACGGCAAGACAAGCATCTGATTGACAGTGGTCCATGATCTGCTGTTATGCTACTATGCTACTGACCATTGGGGGAGCGATAGCAAGCAAGAGAGTTAGATTTCGAGAGTCATAGCTAGATAGATAGATAGATGGATGGATGGACGGCAAGGTAAGCATCTGATTGACCGTGGTCCGTGATCTGCTGTTATGCTACTATGCTACTGACCATTGGGGGAGCGATAGCAAGCAGGAGAGTTAGATATCGAGAGTCATAGATAGATAGATAGATGGATGGATGGACGGCAAGGCAAGCATCTGATTGACAGTGGTCCATGATATGATGTTATGCAACTATGCTACTGACCATTGGGGGAGCGATAGCAAGCAAGAGAGTTAGATATCGAGAGTCATAGATAGATAGATAGATGGATGGATGGACGGCAAGGCAAGCATCTGATTGACAGTGGTCCATGATATGATGTTATGCTACTATGCTACTGACCATTGGGGGAGCGATAGCAAGCAAGAGAGTTAGATATCGAGAGTCATAGATAGATAGATAGATGGATGGATGGATGGACGGCAAGGCAAGCATCTGATTGACAGTGGTCCGTGATCTGCTGTTATGCTACTATGCTACTGACCATTGGGGGAGCGATAGCAAGCAAGAGAGTTAGATATCGAGAGTCATAGATAGATAGCTAGCTAGGTAAATAGATGGATGGATGGCAAGGCAAGCATCTGATTGACAGTGGTCCGTGATCTGCTGTTATGCTACTATGCTACTGACCATTGGGGGAGCGATAGCAAGCAAGAGAGTTAGATATCGAGAGTCATAGATAGATAGATAGATAGTTGGATGGATGGACGGCAAGGCAAGCATCTGATTCACAGTGGTCCATGATCTGCTGTTATGCTACTATGCTACTGACCATTGGGGGAGCGATAGCAAGCAAGAGAGTTAGATATCGAGAGTCATAGAAAGATAGATAGATGGATGGATGGCAAGGCTAGCATCTGATTGACAGTGGTCCGTGATCTGCTGTTATGCTACTATGCTACTGACCATTGGGGGAGCGATAGCCAGCAAGAGAGTTAGATATCGAGAGTCATAGATAGATAGATAGATAGATAGATAGATAGATAGATAGATAGATAGATAGATAGATAGATGGATGGATGGACGGCAAGGCAAGCATCTGATTGACAGTGGTCCGTGATCTGCTGTTATGCTACTATGCTACTGACCATTGGGGGAGCGATAGCCAGCAAGAGAGTTAGATATCGAGAGTCATAGATAGATAGATAGATAGATAGATAGATAGATAGATAGATAGATAGATAGATAGATAGATAGATAGATAGATAGACAGATAGATAGATAGATAGATGGATGGACGGCAAGGCAAGCATCTGATTGACAGTGGTCCGTGATCTACTATTATGCTACAATGCTACTGACCATTGGGGGAGCAATAGCAAGCAAGAGAGTTAGATATCGAGAGTCATAGATAGATAGATAGATAGATGGATGGATGGATGGACGGCAAGTCAAGCATCTGATTGACAGTGGTCCGTGATCTGCTGTTATGCTACAATGCTACTGACCATTGGGGGAGCGATAGCAAGCAAGAGAGTTAGATATCGAGAGTCATAGATAGATAGATAGATGGATGGATGGATGGATGGACGGCAAGGCAACCACCTGATTGACAGTGGTCCGTGATCTGCTGTTATGCTACTGTGCTACTGACCATTGGGGGAGCGATAGCAAGCAAGAGAGTTAGATATCGAGAGTCATAGATAGATAGATAGATGGATGGATGGATGGACGGCAAGGCAAGCATCTGATTGAAAGTGGTCCGTGATCTGATGTTATGCTACTATGCTACTGACCATTGGGGGAGCGATAGCAAGCAAGAGAGTTAGATATCGAGAGTCATAGATAGATAGATAGATAGTTGGATGGATGGACGGCAAGGCAAGCATCTGATTCACAGTGGTCCGTGATCTGCTGTTATGCTACTATGCTACTGACCATTGGGGGAGCGATAGCAAGCAAGAGAGTTAGATATCGAGAGTCATAGATAGATAGCTAGCTAGATAAATAGATGGATGGACGGCAAGGCAAGCATCTGATTGACAGTGGTCCGTGATCTGCTGTTATGCTACGATGCTACTGACCATTGGGGGAGCGATAGCAAGCAAGAGAGTTAGATATCGAGAGTCATAGATAGATAGATAGATAGTTGGATGGATGGACGGCAAGGCAAGCATCTGATTCACAGTGGTCCGTGATCTTCTGTTATGCTACTATGCTACTGACCATTGGGGGAGCGATAGCAAGCAAGAGAGTTAGATATCGAGAGTCATAGATAGATAGATAGATGGATGGATGGCAAGGCTAGCATCTGATTGACAGTGGTCCGTGATCTGCTGTTATGCTACTATGCTACTGACCATTGGGGGAGCGATAGCCAGCAAGAGAGTTAGATATCGAGAGTCATAGATAGATAGATGGATACATAGATAGATAGATAGATGGATGGATGGACGGCAAGGCAAGCATCTGATTGACAGTGGTCCGTGATCTACTATTATGCTACAATGCTACTGACCATTGGGGTTGCGATAGCAAGCAAGAGAGTTAGATATCGAGAGTCATAGATAGATAGATAGATGGATGGATGGATGGACGGCAAGGCAAGCATCTGATTGAAAGTGGTCCGTGATCTGATGTTATGCTACTATGCTACTGACCATTGGGGGAGCGATAGCAAGCAAGAGAGTTAGATATCGAGAGTCATAGATAGATAGATAGATAGTTGGATGGATGGACGGCAAGGCAAGCATCTGATTCACAGTGGTCCGTGATCTGCTGTTATGCTACTATGCTACTGACCATTGGGGGAGCGATAGCAAGCAAGAGAGTTAGATATCGAGAGTCATAGATAGATAGCTAGCTAGATAAATAGATGGATGGACGGCAAGGCAAGCATCTGATTGACAGTGGTCCGTGATCTGCTGTTATGCTACTATGCTACTGACCATTGGGGGAGCGATAGCAAGCAAGAGAGTTAGATATCGAGAGTCATAGATAGATAGATAGATGGATAGATGGACGGCAAGGCAAGCATCTGATTGACCGTGGTCCATGATCTGCTGTTATGTTACTATGCTACTGACCATTGGGGGAGCGATAGCAAGCAAGAGAGTTAGATTTCGAGAGTCATAGATACATAGATAGATGGATGAATGGATGGATGGACGGCAAGGCAAGCATCTGATTGACAGTGGTCCGTGATCTGCTGTTATGCTACTATGCTACTGACCATTGGGGGAGCGATAGCAAGCAAGAGAGTTAGATATCGAGAGTCATAGATAGATAGATAGATAGTTGGATGGATGGACGGCAAGGCAAGCATCTGATTCACAGTGGTCCGTGATCTGCTGTTATGCTACTATGCTACTGACCATTGGGGGAGCGATAGCAAGCAAGAGAGTTAGATATCGAGAGTCATAGATAGATAGATAGATAGTTGGATGGATGGACGGCAAGGCAAGCATCTGATTCACAGTGGTCCGTGATCTGCTGTTATGCTACTATGCTACTGACCATTGGGGGAGCGATAGCCAGCAAGAGAGTTAGATATCGAGAGTCATAGATAGATAGATAGATAGATAGATAGATGGATGGATGGACGGCAAGGCAAGCATCTGATTGACAGTGGTCCGTGATCTACTATTATGCTACAATGCTACTGACCATTGGGGTTGCGATAGCAAGCAAGAGAGTTAGATATCGAGAGTCATAGATAGATAGATAGATGGATGGATGGATGGACGGCAAGGCAAGCATCTGATTGAAAGTGGTCCGTGATCTGATGTTATGCTACTATGCTACTGACCATTGGGGGAGCGATAGCAAGCAAGAGAGTTAGATATCGAGAGTCATAGATAGATAGATAGATAGTTGGATGGATGGACGGCAAGGCAAGCATCTGATTCACAGTGGTCCGTGATCTGCTGTTATGCTACTATGCTACTGACCATTGGGGGAGCGATAGCAAGCAAGAGAGTTAGATATCGAGAGTCATAGATAGATAGCTAGCAAGATAAATAGATGGATGGACGGCAAGGCAAGCATCTGATTGACAGTGGTCCGTGATCTGCTGTTATGCTACTATGCTACTGACCATTGGGGGAGCGATAGCAAGCAAGAGAGTTAGATATCGAGAGTCATAGATAGATAGATAGATGGATGGATGGACGGCAAGGCAAGCATCTGATTGACCGTGGTCCATGATCTGCTGTTATGTTACTATGCTACTGACCATTGGGGGAGCGATAGCAAGCAAGAGAGTTAGATTTCGAGAGTCATAGATACATAGATAGATGGATGAATGGATGGATGGACGGCAAGGCAAGCATCTGATTGACAGTGGTCTGTGATCTGCTGTTATGCTACTATGCTACTGACCATTGGGGGAGCGATAGCAAGCAAGAGAGTTAGATATCGAGAGTAATAGCTAGATAGATAGATAGATGGATGGATGGACGGCAAGGCAAGCATCTGATTGACAGTGGTCCGTGATCTGCTGTTATTCTACTATGCTACTGACCATTGGGGGAGTGATAGCAAGCAAGAGAGTTAGATAGCAAGAGTCATAGATAGATAGATAGATAGATAGATAGATAGATGGATGGATGGACGGCAAGACAAGCATCTGATTGACAGTGGTCTGTGATCTGCTGTTATGCTACTATGCTACTGACCATTGGGGGAGCGATAGCAAGCAAGAGAGTTAGATATCGAGAGTCATAGCTAGATAGATAGATAGATGGATGGATGGACGGCAATGTAAGCATCTGATTGACCGTGGTCCATGATCTGCTGTTATGCTACTATGCTACTGACCATTGGGGGAGCGATAGCAAGCAAGAGAGTTAGATATCGAGAGTCATAGATAGATAGATAGATGGATGGATGGATGGACGGCAAGGCAAGCATCTGATTGACAGTGGTCCGTGATCTGCTGTTATGCTACTATGCTACTGACCATTGGGGGAGCGATAGCAAGCAAGAGAGTTAGATATCGAGAGTCATAGATAGATAGCTAGCTAGATAAATAGATGGGTGGACGGCAAGGCAAGCATCTGATTGACAGTGGTCCGTGATCTGCTGTTATGCTACTATGCTACTGACCATTGGGGGAGCGATAGCAAGCAAGAGAGTTAGATATCGAGAGTCATAGATAGATAGATAGATAGTTGGATGGATGGACGGCAAGGCAAGCATCTGATTCACAGTGGTCCGTGATCTGCTGTTATGCTACTATGCTACTGACCATTGGGGGAGCGATAGCAAGCAAGAGAGTTAGATATCGAGAGTCATAGATAGATAGATAGATAGATAGATGGATGGATGGACGGCAAGACAAGCATCTGATTGACAGTGGTCCGTGATCTGCTGTTATGCTACTATGCTACTGACCATTGGGGGAGCGATAGCAAGCAAGAGAGTTAGATATCGAGAGTCATAGCTAGATAGATACATAGATGGATGGATGGACAGCAAGGCAAGCATCTGATTGACAGTGGTCCGTTATATGCTGTTATGCTCCTATGCTACTGACCATTGGGGGAGCGATAGCAAGCAAGAGAGTTAGATATCGAGAGTCATAGCTAGATAGATAGATAGATGGATGGATGGACGGCAAGGTAAGCATCTGATTGACCGTGGTCCGTGATCTGCTGTTATGCTACTATGCTACTGACCATTGGGGGAGCGATAGCAAGCAAGAGAGTTAGATATCGAGAGTCATAGATAGATAGATAGATGGATGGATGGACGGCAAGGCAAGCATCTGATTGACCGTGGTCCATGATCTGCTGTTATGCTACTATGCTACTGACCATTGGGGGAGCGATAGCAAGCAAGAGAGTTAGATTTCGAGAGTCATAGATACATAGATAGATGGATGAATGGATGGATGGACGGCACGGCAAGCATCTGATTGACAGTGGTCTGTGATCTGCTGTTATGCTACTATGCTACTGACCATTGGGGGAGCGATAGCAAGCAAGAGAGTTAGATATCGAGAGTCATAGCTAGATAGATAGATAGATGGATGGATGGACGGCAATGTAAGCATCTGATTGACCGTGGTCCGTGATCTGCTGTTATGCTACTATGCTACTGACCATTGGGGGAGCGATAGCAAGCAAGAGAGTTAGATATCGAGAGTCATAGATAGATAGATAGATGGATGGATGGACGGCAAGGCAAGCATCTGATTGACAGTGGTCCATTATATGATGTTATGCTACTATGCTACTGACCATTGGGGGAGCGATAGCAAGCAAGAGAGTTAGATATCGAGAGTCATAGATAGATAGATAGATGGATGGATGGATGGACGGCAAGGCAAGCATCTGATTGACAGTGGTCCGTGATCTGCTGTTATGCTACTATGCTACTGACCATTGGGGGAGCGATAGCAAGCAAGAGAGTTAGATATCGAGAGTCATAGATAGATAGCTAGCTAGATAAATAGATGGGTGGACGGCAAGGCAAGCATCTGATTGACAGTGGTCCGTGATCTGCTGTTATGCTACTATGCTACTGACCATTGGGGGAGCGATAGCAAGCAAGAGAGTTAGATATCGAGAGTCATAGATAGATAGATAGATAGTTGGATGGATGGACGGCATGGCAAGCATCTGATTGACAGTGGTCCGTGATCTGCTGTTATGCTACTATGCTACTGACCATTGGGGGAGCGATAGCAAGCAAGAGAGTTAGATATCGAGAGTCATAGATAGATAGATAGATAGATGGATGGATGGACGGCAAGGCAAGCATCTGATTGACAGTGGTCTGTGATCTGCTGTTATGCTACTATGCTACTGACCATTGGGGGAGCGATAGCAAGCAAGAGAGTTAGATATCGAGAGTCATAGATAGATAGATAGATGGATGGATGGACGGCAATGTAAGCATCTGATTGACCGTGGTCCGTGATCTGCTGTTATGCTACTATGCTACTGACCATTGGGGGAGCGATAGCAAGCAAGAGAGTTAGATATCGAGAGTCATAGATAGATAGATAGATGGATGGATGGACGGCAAGGCAAGCATCTGATTGACAGTGGTCCATAATATGATGTTATGCTACTATGCTACTGACCATTGGGGGAGCGATAGCAAGCAAGAGAGTTAGATATCGAGAGTCATAGATAGATAGATAGATGGATGGATGGATGGACGGCAAGGCAAGCATCTGATTGACAGTGGTCCGTGATCTGCTGTTATGCTACTATGCTACTGACCATTGGGGGAGCGATAGCAAGCAAGAGAGTTAGATATCGAGAGTCATAGATAGATAGCTAGCTAGATAAATAGATGGATGGACGGCAAGGCAAGCATCTGATTGACAGTGGTCCGTGATCTGCTGTTATGCTACTATGCTACTGACCATTGGGGGAGCGATAGCAAGCAAGAGAGTTAGATATCGAGAGTCATAGATAGATAGATAGATAGTTGGATGGATGGACGGCAAGGCAAGCATCTGATTCACAGTGGTCCGTGATCTGCTGTTATGCTACTATGCTACTGACCATTGGGGGAGCGATAGCAAGCAAGAGAGTTAGATATCGAGAGTCATAGATAGATAGATAGATAGTTGGATGGATGGACGGCAAGGCAAGCATCTGATTCACAGTGGTCCGTGATCTGCTGTTATGCTACTATGCTACTGACCATTGGGGGAGCGATAGCCAGCAAGAGAGTTAGATATCGAGAGTCATAGATAGATAGATAGATAGATAGATAGATAGACAGATAGATAGATAGATAGATGGATGGACGGCAAGGCAAGCATCTGATTGACAGTGGTCCGTGATCTACTATTATGCTACAATGCTACTGACCATTGGGGGAGCAATAGCAAGCAAGAGAGTTAGATATCGAGAGTCATAGATAGATAGATAGATAGATGGATGGATGGATGGACGGCAAGTCAAGCATCTGATTGACAGTGGTCCGTGATCTGCTGTTATGCTACAATGCTACTGACCATTGGGGGAGCGATAGCAAGCAAGAGAGTTAGATATCGAGAGTCATAGATAGATAGATAGATGGATGGATGGATGGATGGACGGCAAGGCAACCACCTGATTGACAGTGGTCCGTGATCTGCTGTTATGCTACTGTGCTACTGACCATTGGGGGAGCGATAGCAAGCAAGAGAGTTAGATATCGAGAGTCATAGATAGATAGATAGATGGATGGATGGATGGACGGCAAGGCAAGCATCTGATTGAAAGTGGTCCGTGATCTGATGTTATGCTACTATGCTACTGACCATTGGGGGAGCGATAGCAAGCAAGAGAGTTAGATATCGAGAGTCATAGATAGATAGATAGATAGTTGGATGGATGGACGGCAAGGCAAGCATCTGATTCACAGTGGTCCGTGATCTGCTGTTATGCTACTATGCTACTGACCATTGGGGGAGCGATAGCAAGCAAGAGAGTTAGATATCGAGAGTCATAGATAGATAGATGGATGGATGGACGGCAAGGCAAGCATCTGATTGACAGTGGTCCGTGATCTACTATTATGCTACAATGCTACTGACCATTGGGGTTGCGATAGCAAGCAAGAGAGTTAGATATCGAGAGTCATAGATAGATAGATAGATGGATGGATGGATGGACGGCAAGGCAAGCATCTGATTGAAAGTGGTCCGTGATCTGATGTTATGCTACTATGCTACTGACCATTGGGGGAGCGATAGCAAGCAAGAGAGTTAGATATCGAGAGTCATAGATAGATAGCTAGCTAGATAAATAGATGGATGGACGGCAAGGCAAGCATCTGATTGACAGTGGTCCGTGATCTGCTGTTATGCTACTATGCTACTGACCATTGGGGGAGCGATAGCAAGCAAGAGAGTTAGATATCGAGAGTCATAGATAGATAGATAGATGGATGGATGGACGGCAAGGCAAGCATCTGATTGACCGTGGTCCATGATCTGCTGTTATGTTACTATGCTACTGACCATTGGGGGAGCGATAGCAAGCAAGAGAGTTAGATTTCGAGAGTCATAGATACATAGATAGATGGATGAATGGATGGATGGACGGCAAGGCAAGCATCTGATTGACAGTGGTCTGTGATCTGCTGTTATGCTACTATGCTACTGACCATTGGGGGAGCGATAGCAAGCAAGAGAGTTAGATATCGAGAGTCATAGATAGATAGCTAGCTAGATAAATAGATGGATGGACGGCAAGGCAAGCATCTGATTGACAGTGGTCCGTGATCTGCTGTTATGCTACTATGCTACTGACCATTGGGGGAGCGATAGCAAGCAAGAGAGTTAGATATCGAGAGTCATAGATAGATAGATAGATAGTTGGATGGATGGACGGCAAGGCAAGCATCTGATTCACAGTGGTCCGTGATCTGCTGTTATGCTACTATGCTACTGACCATTGGGGGAGCGATAGCAAGCAAGAGAGTTAGATATCGAGAGTCATAGATAGATAGATAGATAGTTGGATGGATGGACGGCAAGGCAAGCATCTGATTCACAGTGGTCCGTGATCTGCTGTTATGCTACTATGCTACTGACCATTGGGGGAGCGATAGCCAGCAAGAGAGTTAGATATCGAGAGTCATAGATAGATAGATAGATAGATAGATAGATAGACAGATAGATAGATAGATAGATGGATGGACGGCAAGGCAAGCATCTGATTGACAGTGGTCCGTGATCTACTATTATGCTACAATGCTACTGACCATTGGGGGAGCAATAGCAAGCAAGAGAGTTAGATATCGAGAGTCATAGATAGATAGATAGATAGATGGATGGATGGATGGACGGCAAGTCAAGCATCTGATTGACAGTGGTCCGTGATCTGCTGTTATGCTACAATGCTACTGACCATTGGGGGAGCGATAGCAAGCAAGAGAGTTAGATATCGAGAGTCATAGATAGATAGATAGATGGATGGATGGATGGATGGACAGCAAGGCAACCACCTGATTGACAGTGGTCCGTGATCTGCTGTTATGCTACTGTGCTACTGACCATTGGGGGAGCGATAGCAAGCAAGAGAGTTAGATATCGAGAGTCATAGATAGATAGATAGATGGATGGATGGATGGACGGCAAGGCAAGCATCTGATTGAAAGTGGTCCGTGATCTGATGTTATGCTACTATGCTACTGACCATTGGGGGAGCGATAGCAAGCAAGAGAGTTAGATATCGAGAGTCATAGATAGATAGATAGATAGTTGGATGGATGGACGGCAAGGCAAGCATCTGATTCACAGTGGTCCGTGATCTGCTGTTATGCTACTATGCTACTGACCATTGGGGGAGCGATAGCAAGCAAGAGAGTTAGATATCGAGAGTCATAGATAGATAGCTAGCTAGATAAATAGATGGATGGACGGCAAGTCAAGCATCTGATTGACAGTGGTCCGTGATCTGCTGTTATGCTACAATGCTACTGACCATTGGGGGAGCGATAGCAAGCAAGAGAGTTAGATATCGAGAGTCATAGATAGATAGATAGATGGATGGATGGATGGACGGCAAGGCAAGCATCTGATTCACAGTGGTCCGTGATCTGCTGTTATGCTACTATGCTACTGACCATTGGGGGAGCGATAGCAAGCAAGAGAGTTAGATATCGAGAGTCATAGATAGATAGCTAGCTAGATAAATAGATGGATGGACGGCAAGGCAAGCATCTGATTGACAGTGGTCCGTGATCTGCTGTTATGCTACGATGCTACTGACCATTGGGGGAGCGATAGCAAGCAAGAGAGTTAGATATCGAGAGTCATAGATAGATAGATAGATAGTTGGATGGATGGACGGCAAGGCAAGCATCTGATTCACAGTGGTCCGTGATCTGCTGTTATGCTACTATGCTACTGACCATTGGGGGAGCGATAGCAAGCAAGAGAGTTAGATATCGAGAGTCATAGATAGATAGATAGATGGATGGATGGCAAGGCTAGCATCTGATTGACAGTGGTCCGTGATCTGCTGTTATGCTACTATGCTACTGACCATTGGGGGAGCGATAGCCAGCAAGAGAGTTAGATATCGAGAGTCATAGATAGATAGATAGATAGATAGATAGATGGATGGATGGACGGCAAGGCAAGCATCTGATTGACAGTGGTCCGTGATCTACTATTATGCTACAATGCTACTGACCATTGGGGTTGCGATAGCAAGCAAGAGAGTTAGATATCGAGAGTCATAGATAGATAGATAGATGGATGGATGGATGGACGGCAAGGCAAGCATCTGATTGAAAGTGGTCCGTGATCTGATGTTATGCTACTATGCTACTGACCATTGGGGGAGCGATAGCAAGCAAGAGAGTTAGATATCGAGAGTCATAGATAGATAGATAGATAGTTGGATGGATGGACGGCAAGGCAAGCATCTGATTCACAGTGGTCCGTGATCTGCTGTTATGCTACTATGCTACTGACCATTGGGGGAGCGATAGCAAGCAAGAGAGTTAGATATCGAGAGTCATAGATAGATAGCTAGCTAGATAAATAGATGGATGGACGGCAAGGCAAGCATCTGATTGACAGTGGTCCGTGATCTGCTGTTATGCTACTATGCTACTGACCATTGGGGGAGCGATAGCAAGCAAGAGAGTTAGATATCGAGAGTCATAGATAGATAGATAGATGGATGGATGGACGGCAAGGCAAGCATCTGATTGACCGTGGTCCATGATCTGCTGTTATGTTACTATGCTACTGACCATTGGGGGAGCGATAGCAAGCAAGAGAGTTAGATTTCGAGAGTCATAGATACATAGATAGATAGATAGATAGATGGATGGATGGACGGCAAGACAAGCATCTGATTGACAGTGGTCTGTGATCTGCTGTTATGCTACTATGCTACTGACCATTGGGGGAGCGATAGCAAGCAAGAGAGTTAGATATCGAGAGTCATAGCTAGATAGATAGATAGATGGATGGATGGACGGCAATGTAAGCATCTGATTGACCGTGGTCCATGATCTGCTGTTATGCTACTATGCTACTGACCATTGGGGGAGCGATAGCAAGCAAGAGAGTTAGATATCGAGAGTCATAGATAGATAGATAGATGGATGGATGGATGGACGGCAAGGCAAGCATCTGATTGACAGTGGTCCGTGATCTGCTGTTATGCTACTATGCTACTGACCATTGGGGGAGCGATAGCAAGCAAGAGAGTTAGATATCGAGAGTCATAGATAGATAGCTAGCTAGATAAATAGATGGGTGGACGGCAAGGCAAGCATCTGATTGACAGTGGTCCGTGATCTGCTGTTATGCTACTATGCTACTGACCATTGGGGGAGCGATAGCAAGCAAGAGAGTTAGATATCGAGAGTCATAGATAGATAGATAGATAGTTGGATGGATGGACGGCAAGGCAAGCATCTGATTCACAGTGGTCCGTGATCTGCTGTTATGCTACTATGCTACTGACCATTGGGGGAGCGATAGCAAGCAAGAGAGTTAGATATCGAGAGTCATAGATAGATAGATAGATAGATAGATGGATGGATGGACGGCAAGACAAGCATCTGATTGACAGTGGTCCGTGATCTGCTGTTATGCTACTATGCTACTGACCATTGGGGGAGCGATAGCAAGCAAGAGAGTTAGATATCGAGAGTCATAGCTAGATAGATACATAGATGGATGGATGGACAGCAAGGCAAGCATCTGATTGACAGTGGTCCGTGATATGCTGTTATGCTCCTATGCTACTGACCATTGGGGGAGCGATAGCAAGCAAGAGAGTTAGATATCGAGAGTCATAGCTAGATAGATAGATAGATGGATGGATGGACGGCAAGGTAAGCATCTGATTGACCGTGGTCCGTGATCTGCTGTTATGCTACTATGCTACTGACCATTGGGGGAGCGATAGCAAGCAAGAGAGTTAGATATCGAGAGTCATAGATAGATAGATAGATGGATGGATGGACGGCAAGGCAAGCATCTGATTGACCGTGGTCCATGATCTGCTGTTATGCTACTATGCTACTGACCATTGGGGGAGCGATAGCAAGCAAGAGAGTTAGATTTCGAGAGTCATAGATACATAGATAGATGGATGAATGGATGGATGGACGGCAAGGCAAGCATCTGATTGACAGTGGTCTGTGATCTGCTGTTATGCTACTATGCTACTGACCATTGGGGGAGCGATAGCAAGCAAGAGAGTTAGATATCGAGAGTCATAGCTAGATAGATAGATAGATGGATGGATGGACGGCAATGTAAGCATCTGATTGACCGTGGTCCGTGATCTGCTGTTATGCTACTATGCTACTGACCATTGGGGGAGCGATAGCAAGCAAGAGAGTTAGATATCGAGAGTCATAGATAGATAGATAGATAGTTGGATGGATGGACGGCAAGGCAAGCATCTGATTCACAGTGGTCCGTGATCTGCTGTTATGCTACTATGCTACTGACCATTGGGGGAGCGATAGCAAGCAAGAGAGTTAGATATCGAGAGTCATAGATAGATAGCTAGCTAGATAAATAGATGGATGGACGGCAAGGCAAGCATCTGATTGACAGTGGTCCGTGATCTGCTGTTATGCTACTATGCTACTGACCATTGGGGGAGCGATAGCAAGCAAGAGAGTTAGATATCGAGAGTCATAGATAGATAGATAGATGGATGGATGGACGGCAAGGCAAGCATCTGATTGACCGTGGTCCATGATCTGCTGTTATGTTACTATGCTACTGACCATTGGGGGAGCGATAGCAAGCAAGAGAGTTAGATTTCGAGAGTCATAGATACATAGATAGATAGATAGATAGATGGATGGATGGACGGCAAGACAAGCATCTGATTGACAGTGGTCTGTGATCTGCTGTTATGCTACTATGCTACTGACCATTGGGGGAGCGATAGCAAGCAAGAGAGTTAGATATCGAGAGTCATAGCTAGATAGATAGATAGATGGATGGATGGACGGCAATGTAAGCATCTGATTGACCGTGGTCCATGATCTGCTGTTATGCTACTATGCTACTGACCATTGGGGGAGCGATAGCAAGCAAGAGAGTTAGATATCGAGAGTCATAGATAGATAGATAGATGGATGGATGGATGGACGGCAAGGCAAGCATCTGATTGACAGTGGTCCGTGATCTGCTGTTATGCTACTATGCTACTGACCATTGGGGGAGCGATAGCAAGCAAGAGAGTTAGATATCGAGAGTCATAGATAGATAGCTAGCTAGATAAATAGATGGGTGGACGGCAAGGCAAGCATCTGATTGACAGTGGTCCGTGATCTGCTGTTATGCTACTATGCTACTGACCATTGGGGGAGCGATAGCAAGCAAGAGAGTTAGATATCGAGAGTCATAGATAGATAGATAGATAGTTGGATGGATGGACGGCAAGGCAAGCATCTGATTCACAGTGGTCCGTGATCTGCTGTTATGCTACTATGCTACTGACCATTGGGGGAGCGATAGCAAGCAAGAGAGTTAGATATCGAGAGTCATAGATAGATAGATAGATAGATAGATGGATGGATGGACGGCAAGACAAGCATCTGATTGACAGTGGTCCGTGATCTGCTGTTATGCTACTATGCTACTGACCATTGGGGGAGCGATAGCAAGCAAGAGAGTTAGATATCGAGAGTCATAGCTAGATAGATACATAGATGGATGGATGGACAGCAAGGCAAGCATCTGATTGACAGTGGTCCGTGATATGCTGTTATGCTCCTATGCTACTGACCATTGGGGGAGCGATAGCAAGCAAGAGAGTTAGATATCGAGAGTCATAGCTAGATAGATAGATAGATGGATGGATGGACGGCAAGGTAAGCATCTGATTGACCGTGGTCCGTGATCTGCTGTTATGCTACTATGCTACTGACCATTGGGGGAGCGATAGCAAGCAAGAGAGTTAGATATCGAGAGTCATAGATAGATAGATAGATGGATGGATGGACGGCAAGGCAAGCATCTGATTGACCGTGGTCCATGATCTGCTGTTATGCTACTATGCTACTGACCATTGGGGGAGCGATAGCAAGCAAGAGAGTTAGATTTCGAGAGTCATAGATACATAGATAGATGGATGAATGGATGGATGGACGGCAAGGCAAGCATCTGATTGACAGTGGTCTGTGATCTGCTGTTATGCTACTATGCTACTGACCATTGGGGGAGCGATAGCAAGCAAGAGAGTTAGATATCGAGAGTCATAGCTAGATAGATAGATAGATGGATGGATGGACGGCAATGTAAGCATCTGATTGACCGTGGTCCGTGATCTGCTGTTATGCTACTATGCTACTGACCATTGGGGGAGCGATAGCAAGCAAGAGAGTTAGATATCGAGAGTCATAGATAGATAGATAGATGGATGGATGGACGGCAAGGCAAGCATCTGATTGACAGTGGTCCATTATATGATGTTATGCTACTATGCTACTGACCATTGGGGGAGCGATAGCAAGCAAGAGAGTTAGATATCGAGAGTCATAGATAGATAGATAGATGGATGGATGGATGGACGGCAAGGCAAGCATCTGATTGACAGTGGTCCGTGATCTGCTGTTATGCTACTATGCTACTGACCATTGGGGGAGCGATAGCAAGCAAGAGAGTTAGATATCGAGAGTCATAGATAGATAGCTAGCTAGATAAATAGATGGGTGGACGGCAAGGCAAGCATCTGATTGACAGTGGTCCGTGATCTGCTGTTATGCTACTATGCTACTGACCATTGGGGGAGCGATAGCAAGCAAGAGAGTTAGATAACGAGAGTCATAGATAGATAGATAGATAGTTGGATGGATGGACGGCATGGCAAGCATCTGATTCACAGTGGTCCGTGATCTGCTGTTATGCTACTATGCTACTGACCATTGGGGGAGCGATAGCAAGCAAGAGAGTTAGATATCGAGAGTCATAGATAGATAGCTAGCTAGATAAATAGATGGATGGACGGCAAGGCAAGCATCTGATTGACAGTGGTCCGTGATCTGCTGTTATGCTACTATGCTACTGACCATTGGGGGAGCGATAGCAAGCAAGAGAGTTAGATATCGAGAGTCATAGATAGATAGATAGATAGATGGATGGATGGACGGCAAGGCAAGCATCTGATTGACAGTGGTCCGTGATCTGCTGTTATGCTACTATGCTACTGACCATTGGGGGAGCGATAGCAAGCAAGAGAGTTAGATATCGAGAGTCATAGATAGATAGATAGATGGATGGATGGACGGCAATGTAAGCATCTGATTGACCGTGGTCCGTGATCTGCTGTTATGCTACTATGCTACTGACCATTGGGGGAGCGATAGCAAGCAAGAGAGTTAGATATCGAGAGTCATAGATAGATAGATAGATGGATGGATGGACGGCAAGGCAAGCATCTGATTGACAGTGGTCCATAATATGATGTTATGCTACTATGCTACTGACCATTGGGGGAGCGATAGCAAGCAAGAGAGTTAGATATCGAGAGTCATAGATAGATAGATAGATGGATGGATGGATGGACGGCAAGGCAAGCATCTGATTGACAGTGGTCCGTGATCTGCTGTTATGCTACTATGCTACTGACCATTGGGGGAGCGATAGCAAGCAAGAGAGTTAGATTTCGAGAGTCATAGATACATAGATAGATGGATGAATGGATGGATGGACGGCAAGGCAAGCATCTGATTGACAGTGGTCTGTGATCTGCTGTTATGCTACTATGCTACTGACCATTGGGGGAGCGATAGCAAGCAAGAGAGTTAGATATCGAGAATCATAGCTAGATAGATAGATAGATGGATGGATGGACGGCAATGTAAGCATCTGATTGACCGTGGTCCGTGATCTGCTGTTATGCTACTATGCTACTGA
Organism: Amia ocellicauda; assembly: GCF_036373705.1. Classification (NCBI taxonomy): domain Eukaryota; kingdom Metazoa; phylum Chordata; class Actinopteri; order Amiiformes; family Amiidae; genus Amia; species Amia ocellicauda. The sequence continues at coordinate 52,501,387 of NC_089851.1, read as the reverse complement.
CCATTGGGGGAGCGATAGCAAGCAAGAGAGTTAGATATCGAGAGTCATAGATAGATAGATAGATGGATGGATGGACGGCAAGGCAAGCATCTGATTGACAGTGGTCCATTATATGATGTTATGCTACTATGCTACTGACCATTGGGGGAGCGATAGCAAGCAAGAGAGTTAGATATCGAGAGTCATAGATAGATAGATAGATAGATAGATGGATGGATGGATGGACGGCAAGGCAAGCATCTGATTGACAGTGGTCCGTGATCTGCTGTTATGCTACTATGCTACTGACCATTGGGGGAGCGATAGCAAGCAAGAGAGTTAGATATCGAGAGTCATAGATAGATAGATAGATGGATAAATAGATGGGTGGACGGCAAGGCAAGCATCTGATTGACAGTGGTCCGTGATCTGCTGTTATGCTACTATGCTACTGACCATTGGGGGAGCGATAGCAAGCAAGAGAGTTAGATAACGAGAGTCATAGATAGATAGATAGATAGTTGGATGGATGGACGGCAAGGCAAGCATCTGATTCACAGTGGTCCGTGATCTGCTGTTATGCTACTATGCTACTGACCATTGGGGGAGCGATAGCAAGCAAGAGAGTTAGATATCGAGAGTCATAGATAGATAGTTAGCTAGATAAATAGATGGATGGACGGCAAGGCAAGCATCTGATTGACAGTGGTCCGTGATCTGCTGTTATGCTACTATGCTACTGACCATTGGGGGAGCGATAGCAAGCAAGAGAGTTAGATATCGAGAGTCATAGATAGATAGATAGATAGATGGATGGATGGATGGCAAGGCAAGCATCTGATTGACAGTGGTCTGTGATCTGCTGTTATGCTACTATGCTACTGACCATTGGGGGAGCGATAGCAAGCAAGAGAGTTAGATATCGAGAGTCATAGATAGATAGATAGATGGATGGATGGATGGACGGCAAGGCAAGCATCTGATTGACAGTGGTCCGTGATCTGCTGTTATGCTACTATGCTACTGACCATTGGGGGAGCGATAGCAAGCAAGAGAGTTAGATATCGAGAGTCATAGATAGATAGCTAGCTAGATAAATAGATGGGTGGACGGCAAGGCAAGCATCTGATTGACAGTGGTCCGTGATCTGCTGTTATGCTACTATGCTACTGACCATTGGGGGAGCGATAGCAAGCAAGAGAGTTAGATATCGAGAGTCATAGATAGATAGATAGATAGATGGATGGATGGACGGCAAGGCAAGCATCTGATTGACAGTGGTCTGTGATCTGCTGTTATGCTACTATGCTACTGACCATTGGGGGAGCGATAGCAAGCAAGAGAGTTAGATATCGAGAGTCATAGCTAGATAGATAGATAGATGGATGGATGGACGGCAATGTAAGCATCTGATTGACCGTGGTCCGTGATCTGCTGTTATGCTACTATGCTACTGACCATTGGGGGAGCGATAGCAAGCAAGAGAGTTAGATATCGAGAGTCATAGATAGATAGATAGATGGATGGATGGACGGCAAGGCAAGCGTCTGATTGACAGTGGTCCATGATATGATGTTATGCTACTATGCTACTGACCATTGGGGGAGCGATAGCAAGCAAGAGAGTTAGATATCGAGAGTCATAGATAGATAGATAGATGGATGGACGTCAAGGCAAGCATCTGATTGACAGTGGTCCGTGATCTGCTGTTATGCTACTATGCTACTGACCATTGGGGGAGCGATAGCAAGCAAGAGAGTTAGATATCGAGAGTCATAGATAGATAGCTAGCTAGATAAATAGATGGGTGGACGGCAAGGCAAGCATCTGATTGACAGTGGTCCGTGATCTGCTGTTATGCTACTATGCTACTGACCATTGGGGGAGCGACAGCAAGCAAGGGAGTTAGATATCGAGAGTCATAGATAGATAGATAGATAGTTGGATGGATTGACGGCAAGGCAAGCATCTGATTGACAGTGGTCCGTGATCTGCTGTTATGCTACTATGCTACTGACCATTGGGGGAGCGATAGCAAGCAAGAGAGTTAGATATCGAGAGTCATAGATAGATAGCTAGCTAGATAAATAGATGGGTGGACGGCAAGGCAAGCATCTGATTGACAGTGGTCCGTGATCTGCTGTTATGCTACTATGCTACTGACCATTGGGGGAGCGACAGCAAGCAAGAGAGTTAGATATCGAGAGTCATAGATAGATAGATAGATGGATGGATGGATGGACGGCAAGGCAAGCATCTGATTGACAGTGGTCCATGATATGATGTTATGCTACTATGCTACTGACCATTGGGGGAGCGATAGCAAGCAAGAGAGTTAGATATCGAGAGTCATAGATAGATAGATAGATAGATGGATGGATGGATGGACGGCAAGGCAAGCATCTGATTGACAGTGGTCCGTGATCTGCTGTTATGCTACTATGCTACTGACCATTGGGGGAGCGATAGCAAGCAAGAGAGTTAGATATCGAGAGTCATAGATAGATAGCTAGCTAGATAAATAGATGGATGGACGGCAAGGCAAGCATCTGATTGACAGTGGTCCGTGATCTGCTGTTATGCTACTATGCTACTGACCATTGGGGGAGCGATAGCTAGCAAGAGAGTTAGATATCGAGAGTCATAGATAGATATATAGATAGATGGATGGATGGACGGCAAGGCAAGCATCTGATTGACAGTGGTCTGTGATCTGCTGTTATGCTACTATGCTACTGACCATTGGGGGAGCGATAGCAAGCAAGAGAGTTAGATATCGAGAGTCATAGCTAGATAGATAGATAGATGGATGGATGGACGGCAATGTAAGCATCTGATTGACCGTGGTCCGTGATCTGCTGTTATGCTACTATGCTACTGACCATTGGGGGAGCGATAGCAAGCAAGAGAGTTAGATATCGAGAGTCATAGATAGATAGATAGATGGATGGATGGACGGCAAGGCAAGCGTCTGATTGACAGTGGTCCATGATATGATGTTATGCTACTATGCTACTGACCATTGGGGGAGCGATAGCAAGCAAGAGAGTTAGATATCGAGAGTCATAGATAGATAGATAGATGGATGGATGGATGGACGGCAATGCAAGCATCTGATTGACAGTGGTCCGTGATCTGCTGTTATGCTACTATGCTACTGACCATTGGGGGAGCGATAGCAAGCAAGAGAGTTAGATATCGAGAGTCATAGATAGATAGCTAGCTAGATAAATAGATGGGTGGACGGCAAGGCAAGCATCTGATTGACAGTGGTCCGTGATCTGCTGTTATGCTACTATGCTACTGACCATTGGGGGAGCGATAGCAAGCAAGAGAGTTAGATATCGAGAGTCATAGATAGATAGATAGATAGTTGGATGGATGGACGGCAAGGCAAGCATCTGATTCACAGTGGTCCGTGATCTGCTGTTATGCTACTATGCTACTGACCATTGGGGGAGCGATAGCAAGCAAGAGAGTTAGATATCGAGAGTCAGAGCTAGATAGATAGATAGATGGATGGATGGATGGACGGCAAGACAAGCATCTGATTGACAGTGGTCCGTGATCTGCTGTTATGCTACTATGCTACTGACCATTGGGGGAGCGATAGCAAGCAAGAGAGTTAGATATCGAGAGTCATAGATAGATAGATAGATAGATAGATAGATGGATTGATGGACGGCAAGACAAGCATCTGATTGACAGTGGTCCGTGATCTGCTGTTATGCTACTATGCTACTGACCATTGAGGGAGCGATAGCAAGCAAGAGAGTTAGATATCGAGAGTCATAGCTAGATAGATAGATAGATGGATGGATGGACGGCAAGGTAAGCATCTGATTGACCGTGGTCCGTGATCTGCTGTTATGCTACTATGCTACTGACCATTGGGGGAGCGATAGCAAGCAAGAGAGTTAGATATCGAGAGTCATAGATAGATAGATAGATGGATGGATGGACGGCAAGGCAAGCATCTGATTGACCGTGGTCCATGATCTGCTGTTATGTTACTATGCTACTGACCATTGGGGGAGCGATAGCAAGCAAGAGAGTTAGATTTTGAGAGTCATAGATACATAGATAGATGGATGAATGGATGGATGGACGGCAAGGCAAGCATCTGATTGACAGTGGTCTGTGATCTGCTGTTATGCTACTATGCTACTGACCATTGGGGGAGCGATAGCAAGCAAGAGAGTTAGATATCGAGAGTCATAGCTAGATAGATAGATAGATGGATGGATGGACGGCAATGTAAGCATCTGATTGACCGTGGTCCGTGATCTGCTGTTATGCTACTATGCTACTGACCATTGGGGGAGCGATAGCAAGCAAGAGAGTTAGATATCGAGAGTCATAGATAGATAGATAGATGGATGTATGGATGGACGGCAAGGCAAGCATCTGATTGACAGTGGTCCGTGATCTGCTGTTATTCTACTATGCTACTGACCATTGGGGGAGTGATAGCAAGCAAGAGAGTTAGATAGCAAGAGTCATAGATAGATAGATAGATAGATAGATAGATGGATGGATGGACGGCAAGACAAGCATCTGATTGACAGTGGTCTGTGATCTGCTGTTATGCTACTATGCTACTGACCATTGGGGGAGCGATAGCAAGCAAGAGAGTTAGATATCGAGAGTCATAGCTAGATAGATAGATAGATGGATGGATGGACGGCAATGTAAGCATCTGATTGACCGTGGTCCATGATCTGCTGTTATGCTACTATGCTACTGACCATTGGGGGAGCGATAGCAAGCAAGAGAGTTAGATATCGAGAGTCATAGATAGATAGATAGATGGATGGATGGATGGACGGCAAGGCAAGCATCTGATTGACAGTGGTCCGTGATCTGCTGTTATGCTACTATGCTACTGACCATTGGGGGAGCGATAGCAAGCAAGAGAGTTAGATATCGAGAGTCATAGATAGATAGCTAGCTAGATAAATAGATGGGTGGACGGCAAGGCAAGCATCTGATTGACAGTGGTCCGTGATCTGCTGTTATGCTACTATGCTACTGACCATTGGGGGAGCGATAGCAAGCAAGAGAGTTAGATATCGAGAGTCATAGATAGATAGATAGATAGATAGATGGATGGATGGACGGCAAGACAAGCATCTGATTGACAGTGGTCCGTGATCTGCTGTTATGCTACTATGCTACTGACCATTGGGGGAGCGATAGCAAGCAAGAGAGTTAGATATCGAGAGTCATAGCTAGATAGATACATAGATGGATGGATGGACGGCAAGGTAAGCATCTGATTGACCGTGGTCCGTGATCTGCTGTTATGCTACTATGCTACTGACCATTGGGGGAGCGATAGCAAGCAAGAGAGTTAGATATCGAGAGTCATAGATAGATAGATAGATGGATGGATGGACGGCAAGGCAAGCATCTGATTGACCGTGGTCCATGATCTGCTGTTATGCTACTATGCTACTGACCATTGGGGGAGCGATAGCAAGCAAGAGAGTTAGATTTCGAGAGTCATAGATACATAGATAGATGGATGAATGGATGGATGGACGGCAAGGCAAGCATCTGATTGACAGTGGTCCGTGATCTGCTGTTATTCTACTATGCTACTGACCATTGGGGGAGTGATAGCAAGCAAGAGAGTTAGATAGCAAGAGTCATAGATAGATAGATAGATAGATAGATAGATAGATGGATGGATGGACGGCAAGGCAAGCATCTGATTGACAGTGGTCCATGATATGATGTTATGCTGCTATGCTACTGACCATTGGGGGAGCGATAGCAAGCAAGAGAGTTAGATATCGAGAGTCATAGATAGATAGATAGATGGATGGATGGATGGGTGGACGGCAAGGCAAGCATCTGATTGACAGTGGTCCGTGATCTGCTGTTATGCTACTATGCTACTGACCATTGGGGGAGCGATAGCAAGCAAGAGTTAGATATTGAGAGTCATAGATAGATAGATAGATAGTTGGATGGATGGACGGCAAGGCAATTATCTGATTCACAGTGGACGTGACCTGCTGTTATGCTACTATGCTACTGACCATTGGGGGAGCGATAGCAAGCAAGAGAGTTAGATATCGAGAGTCATAGATAGATAGCTAGCTAGATAAATAGATGGATGGACGGCAAGGCAAGCATCTGATTGACAGTGGTCCGTGATCTGCTGTTATGCTACTATGCTACTGACCATTGGGGGAGCGATAGCAAGCAAGAGAGTTAGATATCGAGAGTCATAGATAGATAGATATATAGATAGATGGATGGATGGACGGCAAGGCAAGCATCTGATTGACAGAGGTCTGTGATCTGCTGTTATGCTACTATGCTACTGACCATTGGGGGAGCGATAGCAAGCAAGAGAGTTAGATATCGAGAGTCATAGCTAGATAGATAGATAGATGGATGGATGGACGGCAATGTAAGCATCTGATTGACCGTGGTCCGTGATCTGCTGTTATGCTACTATGCTACTGACAATTGGGGGAGCGATAGCATGCAAGAGAGTTAGATATCGAGAGTCATAGATAGATAGATAGATGCATGGATGGATGGACGGCAAGGCAGGCATCTGATTGACAGTGGTCCGTGATCTGCTGTTATGCTACTATGCTACTGACCATTGGGGGAGCGATAGCAACAAGAGAGTTAGATATCGAGAGTCATAGATAGATAGCTAGCTAGATAAATAGATGGGTGGACGGCAAGGCAAGCATCTGATTGACAGTAGTCCGTGATCTGCTGTTATGCTACTATGCTACTGACCATTGGGGGAGCGATAGCAAGCAAGAGAGTTAGATATCGAGAGTCATAGATAGATAGATACATAGATGGATGGATGGACGGCAAGGCAAGCATCTGATTGACAGTGGTCCGTGATCTGCTGTTATGCTCCTATGCTACTGACCATTGGGGGAGCAATAGCAAGCAAGAGATTTAGATATCGAGAGTCATAGCTAGATAGATAGATAGATGGATGGATGGACGGCAAGGTAAGCATCTGATTGACCGTGGTCCGTGATCTGCTGTTATGCTACTATGCTACTGACCATTGGGGGAGCGATAGCAAGCAAGAGAGTTAGATATCGAGAGTCATAGATAGATAGATAGATGGATGGATGGACGGCAATGTAAGCATCTGATTGACCGTGGTCCGTGATCTGCTGTTATGCTACTATGCTACTGACCATTGGGGGAGCGATAGCAAGCAAGAGAGTTAGATATCGAGAGTCATAGATAGATAGATAGATGGATGGATGGACGGCAAGGCAAGCATCTGATTGACAGTGGTCCATGATATGATGTTATGCTGCTATGCAACTGACCATTGGGGGAGCGATAGCAAGCAAGAGAGTTAGATATCGAGAGTCATAGATAGATAGATAGATGGATGGATGGATGGACGGCAAGGCAAGCATCTGATTGACAGTGGTCCGTGATCTGCTGTTATGCTACTATGCTACTGACCATTGGGGGAGCGATAGCAAGCAAGAGAGTTAGATATCGAGAGTCATAGATAGATAGATAGATGGATGGATGGATGGACGGCAAGGCAAGCATCTGATTGACAGTGGTCCGTGAACTGCTGTTATGCTACTATGCTACTGACCATTGGGGGAGCGATAGCAAGCAAGAGAGGTAGATATCGAGAGTCATAGATAGATAGCTAGCTAGATAAATAGATGGGTGGACGGCAAGGCAAGCATCTGATTGACAGTGGTCCGTGATCTGCTGTTATGCTACTATGCTACTGACCATTGGGGGAGCGATAGCAAGCAAGAGAGTTAGATATCGAGAGTCATAGATAGATAGATAGATGGATGGATGGACGGCAATGTAAGCATCTGATTGACCGTGGTCCGTGATCTGCTGTTATGCTACTATGCTACTGACCATTGGGGGAGCGATAGCAAGCAAGAGAGTTAGATATCGAGAGTCATAGATAGATAGATAGATGGATGGATGGACGGCAAGGCAAGCATCTGATTGACAGTGGTCCATGATATGATGTTATGCTGCTATGCAACTGACCATTGGGGGAGCGATAGCAAGCAAGAGAGTTAGATATCGAGAGTCATAGATAGATAGATAGATGGATGGATGGATGGACGGCAAGGCAAGCATCTGATTGACAGTGGTCCGTGATCTGCTGTTATGCTACTATGCTACTGACCATTGGGGGAGCGATAGCAAGCAAGAGAGTTAGATATCGAGAGTCATAGATAGATAGATAGATGGATGGATGGATGGACGGCAAGGCAAGCATCTGATTGACAGTGGTCCGTGATCTGCTGTTATGCTACTATGCTACTGACCATTGGGGGAGCGATAGCAAGCAAGAGAGGTAGATATCGAGAGTCATAGATAGATAGCTAGCTAGATAAATAGATGGGTGGACGGCAAGGCAAGCATCTGATTGACAGTGGTCCGTGATCTGCTGTTATGCTACTATGCTACTGACCATTGGGGGAGCGATAGCAAGCAAGAGAGTTAGATATCGAGAGTCATAGATAGATAGATAGATAGTTGGATGGATGGACGGCAAGGCAAGCATCTGATTCACAGTGGTCCGTGATCTGCTGTTATGCTACTATGCTACTGACCATTGGGGGAGCGATAGCAAGCAAGAGAGTTAGATATCGAGAGTCATAGATAGATAGCTAGCTAGATAAATAGATGGATGGACGGCAAGGCAAGCATCTGATTGACAGTGGTCCGTGATCTGCTGTTATGCTACTATGCTACTGACCATTGGGGGAGCGATAGCAAGCAAGAGAGTTAGATATCGAGAGTCATAGATAGATAGATAGATAGATGGATGGATGGACGGCAAGGCAAGCATCTGATTGACAGTGGTCTGTGATCTGCTGTTATGCTACTATGCTACTGACCATTGGGGGAGCGATAGCAAGCAAGAGAGTTAGATATCGAGAGTCATAGCTAGATAGATAGATAGATGGATGGATGGACGGCAATGTAAGCATCTGATTGACCGTGGTCCGTGATCTGCTGTTATGCTACTATGCTACTGACCATTGGGGGAGCGATAGCATGCAAGAGAGTTAGATATCGAGAGTCATAGATAGATAGATAGATGGATGGATGGACGGCAAGGCAAGCATCTGATTGACAGTGGTCCATGATATGATGTTATGCTACTATGCTACTGACCATTGGGGGAGCGATAGCAAGCAAGAGAGTTAGATATCGAGAGTCATAGATAGATAGATAGATGGATGGATGGATGGACGGTAAGGCAGGCATCTGATTGACAGTGGTCCGTGATCTGCTGTTATGCTACTATGCTACTGACCATTGGGGGAGCGATAGCAAGCAAGAGAGTTAGATATCGAGAGTCATAGATAGATAGCTAGCTAGATAAATAGATGGGTGGACGGCAAGGCAAGCATCTGATTGACAGTGGTCCGTGATCTGCTGTTATGCTACTATGCTACTGACCATTGGGGGAGCGATAGCAAGCAAGAGAGTTAGATATCGAGAGTCATAGATAGATAGATAGATAGTTGGATGGATGGACGGCAAGGCAAGCATCTGATTCACAGTGGTCCGTGATCTGCTGTTATGCTACTATGCTACTGACCATTGGGGGAGCGATAGCAAGCAAGAGAGTTAGATATCGAGAGTCATAGCTAGATAGATAGATAGATGGATGGATGGATGGACGGCAAGACAAGCATCTGATTGACAGTGGTCCGTGATCTGCTGTTATGCTACTATGCTACTGACCATTGGGGGAGCGATAGCAAGCAAGAGAGTTAGATATCGAGAGTCATAGATAGATAGATAGATAGATAGATAGATGGATGGATGGACGGCAAGACAAGCATCTGATTGACAGTGGTCCGTGATCTGCTGTTATGCTACTATGCTACTGACCATTGGGGGAGCGATAGCAAGCAAGAGAGTTAGATATCGAGAGTCATAGCTAGATAGATAGATGGATGGATGGACGGCAAGGTAAGCATCTGATTGACCGTGGTCCGTGATCTGCTGTTATGCTACTATGCTACTGACCATTGGGGGAGCGATAGCAAGCAAGAGAGTTAGATATCGAGAGTCATAGATAGATAGATAGATGGATGGATGGACGGCAAGGCAAGCATCTGATTGACCGTGGTCCATGATCTGCTGTTATGCTACTATGCTACTGACCATTGGGGGAGCGATAGCAAGCAAGAGAGTTAGATTTCGAGACTCATAGATACATAGATAGATGGATGAATGGATGGATGGACGGCAAGGCAAGCATCTGATTGACAGTGGTCCGGGTTCTGCTGTTATTCTACTATGCTACTGACCATTGGGGGAGTGATAGCAAGCAAGAGAGTTAGATAGCAAGAGTCATAGATAGATAGATAGATAGATAGATAGATAGATGGATGGATGGACGGCAAGACAAGCATCTGATTGACAGTGGTCCGTGATCTGCTGTTATGCTACTATGCTACTGACCATTGGGGGAGCGATAGCAAGCAAGAGAGTTAGATATCGAGAGTCATAGCTAGATAGATACATAGATGGATGGATGGACGGCAAGGCAAGCATCTGATTGACAGTGGTCCGTGATATGCTGTTATGCTCCTATGCTACTGACCATTGGGGGAGCGATAGCAAGCAAGAGAGTTAGATATCGAGAGTCATAGCTAGATAGATAGATAGATGGATGGATGGACGGCAAGGTAAGCATCTGATTGACCGTGGTCCGTGATCTGCTGTTATGCTACTATGCTACTGACCATTGGGGGAGCGATAGCAAGCAAGAGAGTTAGATATCGAGAGTCATAGATAGATAGATAGATGGATGGATGGACGGCAAGGCAAGCATCTGATTGAGAGTGGTCCATGATATGATGTTATGCAACTATGCTACTGACCATTGGGGGAGCGATAGCAAGCAAGAGAGTTAGATATCGAGAGTCATAGATAGATAGATAGATGGATGGATGGCAAGGCAAGCATCTTATTGACAGTGGTCCGTGATCTGCTGTTATGCTACTATGCTACTGACCATTGGGGGAGCGATAGCCAGCAAGAGAGTTAAATATCGAGAGTCATAGATAGATAGATAGATAGATAGATAGATAGATAGATAGATAGATAGATAGATAGATAGATGGATGGATGGACGGCAAGGCAAGCATCTGATTGACAGTGGTCCGTGATCTACTATTATGCTACAATGCTACTGACCATTGGGGGAGCGATAGCAAGCAAGAGAGTTAGATATCGAGAGTCATAGCTAGATAGATAGATAGATGGATGGATGGACGGCAAGGCAAGCATCTGATTGACAGTGGTCCGTGATATGCTGTTATGCTCCTATGCTACTGACCATTGGGGGAGCGATAGCAAGCAAGAGAGTTAGATATCGAGAGTCATAGCTAGATAGATAGATAGATGGATGGATGGACGGCAAGGTAAGCATCTGATTGACCGTGGTCCGTGATCTGCTGTTATGCTACTATGCTACTGACCATTGGGGGAGCGATAGCAAGCAAGAGAGTTAGATATCGAGAGTCATAGATAGATAGATAGATAGATGGATGGATGGACGGCAAGGCAAGCATCTGATTGACAGTGGTCTGTGATCTGCTGTTATGCTACTATGCTACTGACCATTGGGGGAGCGATAGCAAGCAAGAGAGTTAGATATCGAGAGTCATAGCTAGATAGATAGATAGATGGATGGATGGACGGCAATGTAAGCATCTGATTGACCGTGGTCCGTGATCTGCTGTTATGCTACTATGCTACTGACCATTGGGGGAGCGATAGCATGCAAGAGAGTTAGATATCGAGAGTCATAGATAGATAGATAGATGGATGGATGGACGGCAAGACAAGCATCTGATTGACAGTGGTCCGTGATCTGCTGTTATGCTACTATGCTACTGACCATTGGGGGAGCGATAGCAAGCAAGAGAGTTAGATATCGAGAGTCATAGCTAGATAGATACATAGATGGATGGATGGACGGCAAGGCAAGCATCTGATTGACAGTGGTCCGTGATATGCTGTTATGCTCCTATGCTACTGACCATTGGGGGAGCGATAGCAAGCAAGAGAGTTAGATTTCGAGAGTCATAGATACATAGATAGATGGATGAATGGATGGATGGACGGCAAGGCAAGCATCTGATTGACAGTGGTCCGTGATCTGCTGTTATTCTACTATGCTACTGACCATTGGGGGAGTGATAGCAAGCAAGAGAGTTAGATAGCAAGAGTCATAGATAGATAGATAGATAGATAGATAGATAGATAGATAGATAGATAGATGGATGGATGGACGGCAAGACAAGCATCTGATTGACAGTGGTCCGTGATCTGCTGTTATGCTACTATGCTACTGACCATTGGGGGAGCGATAGCAAGCAAGAGAGTTAGATATCGAGAGTCATAGCTAGATAGATAGATAGATGGATGGATGGACGGCAAGGCAAGCATCTGATTGACAGTGGTCCGTGATATGCTGTTATGCTCCTATGCTACTGACCATTGGGGGAGCGATAGCAAGCAAGAGAGTTAGATATCGAAAGTCATAGCTAGATAGATAGATAGATGGATGGATGGACGGCAAGGTAAGCATCTGATTGACCGTGGTCCGTGATCTGCTGTTATGCTACTATGCTACTGACCATTGGGGGAGCGATAGCAAGCAAGAGAGTTAGATATCGAGAGTCATAGATAGATAGATAGATAGATGGATGGATGGACGGCAAGGCAAGCATCTGATTGACAGTGGTCCATGATATGATGTTATGCAACTATGCTACTGACCATTGGGGGAGCGATAGCAAGCAAGAGAGTTAGATATCGAGAGTCATAGATAGATAGATAGATGGATGGATGGACGGCAAGGCAAGCATCTGATTGACAGTGGTCCGTGATCTACTATTATTCTACAATGCTACTGACCATTAGGGGAGCGATAGCAAGCAAGAGAGTTAGATATCGAGAGTCATAGATAGATAGATAGATGGATGGATGGCAAGGCAAGCATCTTATTGACAGTGGTCCGTGATCTGCTGTTATGCTACTATGCTACTGACCATTGGGGGAGCGATAGCCAGCAAGAGAGTTAAATATCGAGAGTCATAGATAGATAGATAGATAGATAGATAGATAGATAGATAGATAGATAGATAGATAGATAGATAGATGGATGGATGGACGGCAAGGCAAGCATCTGATTGACAGTGGTCCGTGATCTACTATTATGCTACAATGCTACTGACCATTGGGGGAGCGATAGCAAGCAAGAGAGTTAGATATCGAGAGTCATAGCTAGATAGATAGATAGATGGATGGATGGACGGCAAGGCAAGCATCTGATTGACAGTGGTCCGTGATATGCTGTTATGCTCCTATGCTACTGACCATTGGGGGAGCGATAGCAAGCAAGAGAGTTAGATATCGAGAGTCATAGCTAGATAGATAGATAGATGGATGGATGGACGGCAAGGTAAGCATCTGATTGACCGTGGTCCGTGATCTGCTGTTATGCTACTATGCTACTGACCATTGGGGGAGCGATAGCAAGCAAGAGAGTTAGATATCGAGAGTCATAGATAGATAGATAGATAGATGGATGGATGGACGGCAAGGCAAGCATCTGATTGACAGTGGTCTGTGATCTGCTGTTATGCTACTATGCTACTGACCATTGGGGGAGCGATAGCATGCAAGAGAGTTAGATATCGAGAGTCATAGATAGATAGATAGATGGATGGATGGACGGCAAGACAAGCATCTGATTGACAGTGGTCCGTGATCTGCTGTTATGCTACTATGCTACTGACCATTGGGGGAGCGATAGCAAGCAAGAGAGTTAGATATCGAGAGTCATAGCTAGATAGATACATAGATGGATGGATGGACGGCAAGGCAAGCATCTGATTGACAGTGGTCCGTGATATGCTGTTATGCTCCTATGCTACTGACCATTGGGGGAGCGATAGCAAGCAAGAGAGTTAGATTTCGAGAGTCATAGATACATAGATAGATGGATGAATGGATGGATGGACGGCAAGGCAAGCATCTGATTGACAGTGGTCCGTGATCTGCTGTTATTCTACTATGCTACTGACCATTGGGGGAGTGATAGCAAGCAAGAGAGTTAGATAGCAAGAGTCATAGATAGATAGATAGATAGATAGATAGATAGATAGATAGATGGATGGATGGACGGCAAGACAAGCATCTGATTGACAGTGGTCCGTGATCTGCTGTTATGCTACTATGCTACTGACCATTGGGGGAGCGATAGCAAGCAAGAGAGTTAGATATCGAGAGTCATAGCTAGATAGATAGATAGATGGATGGATGGACGGCAAGGCAAGCATCTGATTGACAGTGGTCCGTGATATGCTGTTATGCTCCTATGCTACTGACCATTGGGGGAGCGATAGCAAGCAAGAGAGTTAGATATCGAGAGTCATAGCTAGATAGATAGATAGATGGATGGATGGACGGCAAGGTAAGCATCTGATTGACCGTGGTCCGTGATCTGCTGTTATGCTACTATGCTACTGACCATTGGGGGAGCGATAGCAAGCAAGAGAGTTAGATATCGAGAGTCATAGATAGATAGATAGATAGATGGATGGATGGACGGCAAGGCAAGCATCTGATTGACAGTGGTCCATGATATGATGTTATGCAACTATGCTACTGACCATTGGGGGAGCGATAGCAAGCAAGAGAGTTAGATATCGAGAGTCATAGATAGATAGATAGATGGATGGATGGACGGCAAGGCAAGCATCTGATTGACAGTGGTCCGTGATCTACTATTATTCTACAATGCTACTGACCATTAGGGGAGCGATAGCAAGCAAGAGAGTTAGATATCGAGAGTCATAGATAGATAGATAGATAGATGGATGGATGGATGGACGGCAAGGCAAGCATCTGATTGACAGTGGTCCGTGATCTGCTGTTATGCTACAATGCTACTGACCATTGGGGGAGCGATAGCAAGCAAGAGAGTTAGATATCGAGAGTCATAGCTAGATAGATAGATAGATGGATGGATGGACGGCAAGGTAAGCATCTGATTGACCGTGGTCCGTGATCTGCTGTTATGCTACTATGCTACTGACCATTGGGGGAGCGATAGCAAGCAAGAGATTTAGATATCAAGAGTCATAGATAGATAGATAGATAGATGGATGGATGGATGGCAAGGCAAGCATCTGATTGACATTGGTCCGTGATCTGCTGTTATGCTACAATGCTACTGACCATTGGGGGAGCGATAGCAAGCAAGAGAGTTAGATATCAAGAGTCATAGATAGATAGATAGATAGATAGATAGATAGATAGATAGATAGATAGATAGATAGATAGATAGATAGATGGATGGATGGACGGCAAAACAAGCATCTGATTGACAGTGGTCCGTGATCTGCTGTTATGCTACTATGCTACTGACCATTGGGGGAGCGATAGCAAGCAAGAGAGTTAGATATCGAGAGTCATAGCTAGATAGATAGATAGATGGATGGATGGACGGCAAGGCAAGCATCTGATTGACAGTGGTCCGTGATATGCTGTTATGCTCCTATGCTACTGACCATTGGGGGAGCGATAGCAAGCAAGAGAGTTAGATATCGAGAGTCATAGCTAGATAGATAGATAGATGGATGGATGGACGGCAAGGTAAGCATCTGATTGACCGTGGTCCGTGATCTGCTGCAATGCTACTATGCTACTGACCATTGGGGGAGCGATAGCAAGCAAGAGAGTTAGATATCAAGAGTCATAGATAGATAGATAGATGGATGGATGGACGGCAAGGCAAGCATCTGATTGACAGTGGTCCATGATATGATGTTATGCAACTATGCTACTGACCATTGGGGGAGCGATAGCAATCAAGAGAGTTAGATATCGAGAGTCATAGATAGATAGATAGATGGATGGATGGACGGCAAGGCAAGCATCTGATTGACAGTGGTCTGTGTTCTGCTGTTATGCTACTATGCTACTGACCAATGGGGGAGCGATAGCAAGCAAGAGAGTTAGATATCGAGAGTCATAACTAGATAGATAGATAGATGGATGGATGGACGGCAAGGCAAGCATCTGATTGACAGTGGTCCATGATATGATGTTATGCTACTATGCTACTGACCATTGGGGGAGCGATAGCAAGCAAGAGAGTTAGATATCGAGAGTCATAGATAGATAGATAGATGGATGGATGGCAAGGCTAGCATCTGATTGACAGTGGTCCGTGATCTGCTGTTATGCTACTATGCTACTGACCATTGGGGGAGCGATAGCCAGCAAGAGAGTTAGATATCGAGAGTCATAGATAGATAGATAGATAGATAGATAGATGGATGGATGGACGGCAAGGCAAGCATCTGATTGACAGTGGTCCGTGATCTACTATTATGCTACAATGCTACTGACCATTGGGGGAGCGATAGCAAGCAAGAGAGTTAGATATCGAGAGTCATAGATAGATAGATAGATGGATGGATGGCAAGGCTAGCATCTGATTGACAGTGGTCCGTGATCTGCTGTTATGCTACTATGCTACTGACCATTGGGGGAGCGATAGCCAGCAAGAGAGTTAGATATCGAGAGTCATAGATAGATAGATAGATAGATAGATAGATGGATGGATGGACGGCAAGGCAAGCATCTGATTGACAGTGGTCCGTGATCTACTATTATGCTACAATGCTACTGACCATTGGGGGAGCGATAGCAAGCAAGAGAGTTAGATATCGAGAGTCATAGATAGATAGATAGATAGATGGATGGATGGATGGACGGCAAGGCAAGCACCTGATTGACAGTGGTCCGTGATCTGCTCTTATGCTACTATGCTACTGACCATTGGGGGAGCGATAGCAAGCAAGAGAGTTAGATATCGAGAGTCATAGACAGATAGATAGATAGATGGATGGATGGATGGACGGCAAGGCAAGCATCTGATTGACAGTGGTCCGTGATCTGATGTTATGCTACTATGCTACTGACCATTGGGGGAGCGATAGCAAGCAAGAGAGTTAGATATCGAGAGTCATAGATAGATAGCTAGCTAGATAAATAGATGGATGGACGGCAAGGCAAGCATCTGATTGACAGTGGTCCGTGATCTGCTGTTATGCTACTATGCTACTGACCATTGGGGGAGCGATAGCAAGCAAGAGAGTTAGATATCAAGAGTCATAGATGGATAGATAGATGGATGGATGGACGGCAAGGCAAGCACCTGATTGACAGTGGTCCGTGATCTGCTCTTATGCTACTATGCTACTGACCATTGGGGGAGCGATAGCAAGCAAGAGAGTTAGATATCGAGAGTCATAGATAGATATATAGATAGATGGATGGATGGACGGCAAGGCAAGCACCTGATTGACAGTGGTCCGTGATCTGCTGTTATGCTACTATGCTACTGACCATTGGGGGAGCGATAGCAAGCAAGAGAGTTAGATATCGAGAGTCATAGATAGATATATAGATAGATGGATGGATGGACGGCAAGGCAAGCATCTGATTGACAGTGGTCCGTGCTCTGCTGTTATGCTACTATGCTACTGACCATTGGGGGAGCGATAGCAAGCAAGAGAGTTAGATATCAAGAGTCATAGATAGATAGATAGATGGATGGATGGACGGCAAGGCAAGCATCTGATTGACAGTGGTCCGTGATCTGCTGTTATGCTACTATCGGCAGCAGCAGCTGCAGTCTTGGTGCCGTCAACCTTACGTTTACACCTCTGTGTGCTTCCTTTGTTGCAGCCTGCATCCAGATTTTGTTTTGTTTTGTTTTGTTTTGTTTTGTTTTGTTTTGTTCCTTACGCCTGAGTGTAGAGTCATAGCTAGCTAACTAGCAAGCGAGAGTTAGATATCGAGAGTCATAGATAGATAGATAGATAGATAGATAGATAGATAGATAGATAGATAGATAGATAGATAGATAGATAGATAGATAGATAGATGGATGGATGGACGGCAAGGCAAGCATCTGATTGACAGTGGTCCGTGATCTGCTGTTCTGCTACTATTGGCAGCATCTTGGCTTAGTTGGTTAACGTGCCTGTTTAGCAAACAGGAGATCCTGGGTTTGAATCCCAGCAGTGCCTTAGGTGGGCTTTATGTGCACCTTGTGAAGCTTGTGCTTTCTATTTGTTGTGTTATGAGTGTGTATTGTGGTGACCACTATCCCCTGCTGGTGCTGTTGTGCATACATGGTTCCAGGTGAGGATGTGGTGGACTACAGATGACCTAATTTATGGAACGGATATAAAAGGAGAAAGGGAAGAGGAACAGGAGAAATGAGACGGCATGGTGGGGGAATACTTCAACCGTGGATTCATTGCACAAAAGACTGTTAAATTAATCTTTCGCCCACTTTGGAAGTCTTGACCATAATGGACATGTTATAATCAACACTTCCATGATTTCCACGGCACCTCAGCGTCGGGTGTGGATTTGTTGCAGCCTGGATCCACACTTTGTTTTGTTTTGTTTTGTTTTGCTCCTTACCCCTGAGTGTAGGCACTGGGGAACAGGGGAGTACTGGCGCTGTGGCTTAGTTGGTCAAAGCACCTATCTTGTAAACAGGAAACTCTGGGTTTGAATACCAGCAGTGCCTTGGTTTATGTTGATCTAGGCAATGTAAAGGAAGCTTCTAAAACCTCCTTAGACTTTAGCAAGATGGCCGTCCGCAGCAAGCAGCATAAGGTTACTGTGGCTGAAGGAAAGCCGCTGTCTGGCAAGCTGACCGCCCGAAGTAGAAATAATAACAGGGGGTGGGGGGAAAAGGGGGCCCTCCCTGGGTGGATTCTAAAGGTCAACAGCTAATCGATTACACCACAGAGACAGACAAAGGTGTACCTGCTGACACGTTTGAAGAAGGGCAAAAGGAACACTGGATATGTCAGAAGTGGGACTTGAACTCCAGAGGAGACTGCAACATGAACGCAGCCTCTTAGACTGCTCGGACATCCTGACCACTCGGCAGGGTACTAGGAATGCGAGTAGTGGTCCAGGATTGCCTTCCGCAGCCTGAGCTGACCGAAGGACACTCACAAGGTGGAATAACGTAGGCAGGTGAGGCAGGGATGCTGCCCTCACCTTGCTCTGACAAATTTAGAACCGTAAAAGGACGTGGCGGAAGATGTGGGGGCAGCAGGGGCACCAGGGGCAGCTCCTCATTAGTATAGTGGTGAGTATGTCTACCTGTCTTGCGGGAGACCGGGGATTGATTCCGGGGAGTGGTGGGGGAAGCCTACACAAAGGACTTGAGAACAAGAAAGAGAAAGGTGTGCAAACTGATGTCACACTGTGCAACGTTAATTAGCAACAGGAAGTACTTGATGGCAATGATAACGTGGAGCACTCTCCACTGCAGATCCCAAGCTCTCTTTTCAGCAGTGGCTGATACACACTGTGCCATACTGGCTCCCCCTTCCCCTCCTCCCCCCCAGCCTGTCCCTCCAGGGCATGTCAGTTAGCGGCAAGAGCTGCGTTTGGTGCCGGGCCTTCACACAGGCCCCATCCAGGGACAACTCCTGCGGACCCCTCCTCAACAGGGTCCCTGAGAGGCCTCCATCATACCTCAGGGAAGGGGGAAACCAGCAAATTGGGGAACTTGAACAGGGGCTCTGGGGTCTGGAGCTGGAGGAAACACTCCCTCAGCAGCAGTTTCCCTTCAGAAAGCAGGGTGGCACCGGCCTCGGCCGAGCAGAATACCTGTCCAACGCAGGGAGCGCACACCCATTTTCCCTTCTAGGCTGTCCACAATCCTCCAGCCAGCAGAATATGCAGCTGGAACACCCCGGTCCAGATGATGGGCATCTGGAGCAGCCAGTGCAGGATGAGGGAGCTGTACACATGTCAGGCTGTGAGCAGCTGCCAGGCCCTCAACACACTGCGGTAGAACCCAGGAAGGTTGCCTGCTGCCAGCCTGCTAATGTCCATCAGGGACATTGCACTGTCCACCTGCAGCGTCCCCACATGACGGAGCAAGGTCCACGTAAGCGGCCTCCAGGACAGGAGGCTCGGCCCGTAGACCAGCTTCTGCAGGAACTGCAGATGGAAAGCAGCCATCCTGCACTCCACGTCCACCAGCCCTTGCCCCCCCTCCTCACGGGGCAGGTATAGTAGCCCCTTTCACAGCCAGTGCAGACCAGTCCAGAAGAAGACCGCTGAGGGAGCAGCCAGCGCCATCGCCCGAGCCTCCCCCGCAGCCCCTCCGGCATCCCCTCCCAGTTCCTCTGCTCCATGGCCTGATCCCCCAGGTGCACCCCCAAGTACTTGAGACCACCTCTGCACCACTGTAATCCTCCAGGGAGTTGCAGGCCTCCCTGCCCCCGCAACTCCCCCAGCAGCAACCCCGTGCTCTTGGACCAGTTCACTTTGGTTTAAGTCCCAGAGCGAGGTGCTGATTCTGTCCACATCCCCCTCGCACCCCACCAGCACCACCACATCATCAGCGTAGGCAGAGAAGCGGAAGGGTGTCGGGCAGCGAGGGACATAAAGCCCCCCCACCACTCTGTGCAGCTCCTGCAGCAATGGCTCAATGGCCATGGAGTGGAGCATCCCAACATGGGGCAGCCCTGCCAGATTCCCCTGTACACCCTGAAGGGGGCGCTCAAGCCAACATTGATTTTCAATATGTTTTGAGTGTCACCATAGAGCACCCTGGTCATGGCTATGAAAACAGGGCTGAACCCAAAAGCCTCCATCATCCGCCACAGGTACTGGTGCTCAACCCGGTCAAAAGCCTTTTCCTGGTCCAGCGCAATGAGACCAGTCTTTAACCCCAACAGCCTGGAGACCTCCATGATGTGCCTAATGAACAGGATGTTGTCCTGTATGGACCTACCAGGCACACAGTAGGACTGGTCAGGGTGGATCAGTTGGATCAGGCCATCACTCTGGAGAGGAGCTTCAGTTCTAGCACAGGTCATCCTTCTTGGGCAACAGTGCCACGAGGGCACGCCTGCAGCTCACTTGCAGCGCCCCTTGCTGGATGCTCTCCTGCATCACTGCCAGCAGGTCAGTCCCCAGCAGACCCCAGAAGGTGCTATAAAACTCAACTGGCAGGCCATCAATGCCCTGGGCCTTCCTTGTACTCAACCCATGAAGAGCAGCAGTAAGCTCCTGCAGGGTGAGCTCCCCCTCCAGCCCAGCCTGCTTCTCCTCCGGCACCTGCGGCAGGTCTCCAAGGAGATGCTGCATGTTGGTCTGAGGCTCATCCACCTCACTGGAGTACAGTGTAAATCTGATCAAGCCTGGATAGGGAGAGAGTGTCCTCCCGCACCTCTGACCAGCTATACTGCCTTTCTGCCCCATACAAACTCCTCCACACATCCTGCAGGTCATGCCTCTCCTGCAGCCCCCTCATCTCCCTGGAAGACTGGGAGTGCGGCTCAGTGTGGTTCCTGTCAAGTTTGTCATGCAGGGTGCAATTAAAATCAATAATTGTCATTGTCAAGCTGTTTTAAACCCCCCGCTCTCTCCCTGCCATTTGTTGGTGCATATACATTTATAAAAACAAACAATCGTCTCTCAACTACTGCCTTGACAACAAGCAGGCGTCCTTCCACCACCTCAGTCATTAAAACAGAAACTAATCTAAAATGCCCTGAAAATAAAACTGTAACTCCTGCACTCTGTCTTGACCCATGACTAAAACAAATCTCGCCTTTCCAATTCCTGACCCACTCCCCCTCTAGCGTGCTCTGTGTGCATCTGCATCTAAAAAGATCACGGACAGGCATTTCTGCTTGACATACTAAAACACAGCCGCTCTCTTTAACGCATCCATTCATACTTTAATTGTGTCCATTATAGAAGTAGAGTGAGTAACACACACAAAGAAAACAGACAGCAGAAAAAAATAAGTCAAGCACCCCCGTCCATCATTTTAAGTAGGTTTAGCAGACGCTTTTAATCCTATATCCTTCTTGATCTGTAAAGCGATCTGCTCCCTGTCCCTTCCTCATCGGGATACACCTGCTTCTCCACATCCCCCGCTATGGACTAGTTATCCATTGAAGTCTCCCCGTGCAGGTTTGAATCCTGCTGACTATGACGCCAAAGAATAGTGCCAGCCCCCCTATGGCTTGTTGGCCCCCATTCGTAAAATCTGTTTCTCTCACACATTTTTTTGCAATCTCTCTCTCTCGCTCTATGACTTTATAATATATAAATCTACATATAGAGATTGGAATCTATTGGAATTATTGTGTTGCTCTTGCTCTTCCTCCTTTCTCTGGTCATTGGGGTGACATTTCTTTCTTGTTCCCAAGTCCTTTGTGTAGGCTTCCCCCCCTAGGTGGGGGAAGCAAAACCAGAGAAGGAGCCTGCTATCGGGAAATCAAACCCCAGTCTCCCGCATGACAGGCAGGGATACTCAACGCTATTCTAATGAGGAGCTGCCCTTGCAGCCCCCATATCTTCCGCCACGTCTTTTTCCAGTTCTAAAAGTTGAGGGCAGCCTATAAGCCTATAAGAACTGGCACATACAAGATCTGGGGGAGCTCAGGATCCCATGATGGGACCCACCTCCGGGGACGGTCAGTTCCCCCTGCTGGAGCCCGAGTCCAAGATCTTTTAATTAATTTATGGATGATTGTTTTTAAAACGATTTTAAAAATGAATCTTAATTGTTTTTAAAGATTTAGTTGTTTTTAAACCACTAATTGTTTTAGGGGTTCTTTGGTTTAGTTTTGTTATATTCTTTTATATTCTGTTTTGTGCACATGTTTATTTTAATTGTTTTGTTTTTTGTTAAAATCACAAAGATTTTAAAAAATTTTAAGTGATTTTAAGAATTGATTTTTAAAGATTTTAATCATAAGTATTAAAAAATTGATTTGTTTTTATGTAAATGTAAAATACTAAATACAATAAAATAGTATTCTAATGAGGAGCTGCCCTTGCAGCCCCCATATCTTCCGCCACGTCTTTTTCCAGTTCTAAAAGTTGAGGGCAGCATCGCTGCCTCCCCTGCCTGCTTTATTCCACATTGTGAGTGTCCTTCAGTCAGCTCAAGCTCCGGAAGGCAGTCCTTGACTGCTACTCATTTTGCTAGCACCCTCCCGGTTGGTCAGGATGGCCAAGTGGTCGAAGGTGCTGTGGTTAGGTTGTAGTTTCCCCTAGAGGCATGGGTTTGATTCCTGCTTTTGACATAGCCAGTGCTCCTTTATCTTGGAATTGGGTTTCTCTTCACCACCTGAAGGAGGACATGGAGTAGACTTTGCAGAGATTGGCATTTGTCTTTTTTTGTTTCAGCAGAGGCAGTGTGGCGGCGACCCAGAATCCTTTGGAGTTCCTGATCCAGCGGTGTTCCTGTTCCGGTGCGAGGGAGGCCCAGCTGAGGATGAACCATCTGAAGGTCCTGCCTGGACCAGTGGGACCGAAGAGCAGGCTTCATGAAGGCAGCACCCCACGGGAGACCAGGACCAGGTCTCAGCGGGAAGCAGCGCAGCCCACTGGAGCAGTGACTCCAGTCAGACCTTTTCACTGACATCAATCCACTGGAACCTCCACCACCAGCAGGAGACCTACCTCTAGTTTTCTGTTCCTTTGTTTAGTTTAGGAGACAAGCGGATGTCAAGACTCCAGTTCAGCAGGGAGGTCCTGCCAAAAAGGTATGGGCTTTGCTGGTGAAGCTGCCGCATAAAGACAAAGACTTCTTCGAGGTAAGCTTTGTCAACCATGATTTGTTAGAGGAGTGCTACAGCGTGTATAGAAGGGAGAAATACAGGGAGCTGGCAGGTTTTGCGATGATAATCCTGTCGGATATTTGCTATAGAATAGTGACTGTGCAATTTTTCTGTGAGATGGTCTCAGGCAAGGACGTGAAGATCTGGCTTGCGAGGTTCAGTGAGCTCTCCACTCGAATAGTTGGATGTTGGATGTGGACGGTGTGTGGGGGGAATGTGGCAGTGCCGGATTCGATTGAGGCGGAGCGTGGAGAATCCAGAGAAGGTCTGCCACCTCCCCAATACTATACAGATCAGAGAAGCTAGGGGGCTGGTCTACTATGACGGGATGCCAAAACTCTGCAGGCGGTGTCAGGGCCAAGACCCCGTTGTTGCCCAGTGCACATGTAAGTGTAGAGGAGGTCACCAGACACACGCCTGCAGAGAAAAGTTACTCTACTACCTCTGCAGCTGTGGGGGCCATATCTATAAGAACTGCCTCCAGTCGTACACAAATAGAGTTGGGTCTCCCTTCTCACGATTCCATTCTGGACCCTGAGCCGGAACATGAGGGAGGCCCGGCGCGGGAGGAGGAGGGAGAGGGAGAAGAAGAACAGATATATGACCTGGCTCCAGAACCTCCCCCTACCCCAAAGGAACCACTTAAGAGAAAGGGGTAACAGTCAGAAGGGGGGGGTTGGGTGAAGGTGAGCAATAAAAAGAGAAAAGTGGTGGACAGAGAGGAGAAATCTGCCAAGAACCCGAATAATGTCTCCTCTCTGGAGGCAGCCCAAGATAGTCGAGCTCCCCCCGGCCCACCCCTCGCTGGAGCCGAGGCAGAAGTTCAACTCCCTCCTCCAGCAAAAACGGAACATCGGGCCCTGCCTTGGTGGACCAGCCCCCTGAAAACCGCTGAAAAGAAAACCAGACCCACCGCTCCTCCATGTGTGAGAGTGGAGAGCAGAGCCTCGGGAACCGGGTCGAAAGATAGTGTAGGTGAGACCGTCTTGCAGAAGAGAGCCAGCCCTCCCTCCAGCTGCGACAGGCAGGTGAGAAAGAAAGCCCTGGAACCGTTGTAGCTGGAGGGTGAATTAGATCAGGTGCTGGCTCGTATAGAAAGAAAGGCAAAGGACAGGAATATCGGCGCCACACAGGTGTCGAAACCGCCAGCACAGAAGGGTGCCTCCTCTAGCCGCCTCGGAGAAGGGGGATAGAGGAGCGGCAGGGCCACGGTCTCACCCAGGGGTCCCTGCTTTTTATTATTATTATTATTATTATTATTATTATTATTATTATTATTATTATTATTATTATTTTTGTCATTTAGCTGACACTCTTATCCAGGGCGACTTACATTTGTACCCATTTATACAGCTGGGCATTTTACTGGAGCAATCTAAGTGAAGTACCTTGCTCAAGGGTACAACTGCACTGCCCCACCCAGGATTCGATGTTAGGGGCCAAAGCCTCCATGACAGAGGAGGAGTTGGCCAGACGGCCAAAGGAGAGGAAGAGAGAGGGGAAGAGATACCCCAACTACCCCATCCCTCTTGTTAAGAAGATCAAAGGTGGTGAGGGGGGGGGTAAAAGGCACTCCTCCTCCTAATAAGTCTGGTCCAGGGGTACTTGGGCCCCCACCTCAGGGCTGCTCCTCAGGAGCAGAGTCCGACCTCACACGCTGGTCTCAGGAGTACAGACGTGAGTGAAGCTTCCCATGTGCACCCAGACTGGTTCTCTGTCTCTCTCTCTCTCTGCAGGTCTGTGAGGAGCCGAGGCGCCGGCGCCTAGGCACCATCCACACAGATTGAGGGTGCCGGCGAGGCAACTATGGCCTGCGGAGAGGAGTTAGCACAGCAGAGACAGGAACCGGTCCGGAGTGGAGCATCAGCACTGGGAAGCATAGAAAGAACATCTCTATCAGGACTGTGAGGGCCTCCTCTGCAGGATTGTTGATTTTAATTTTATAAAGACTGATTATGGTCTTTGTTTTAAATGGTTTTAAATCACAGGGTTTTGAGTTTTTTTTTTATGTTTATGGTTTGTCTGATGTGCTGACTGTTTTTAAAATTAGAAAAAGATGTATTAGACTGTTTTGTATTGCTTTAGAAACATGTTTTGTTCTTTATTTTGTCTAATGCATCTACCGTTTTTTTTTTTCATTATAGTTATTTTGGCAGTTTGCCATATTTAATACAAATTGTTTTGATATTTAACACACTTTTGAATTCACTTGTTCTGTTTAAAACTTTTAAGGATTTTAAAAGTTTCAGAAATGATTTTAGAATTGTTTTTTAAAAACAGTTTTTAATCATGAGTATTAAAACTTTGTATGTTTAATTTTCGTAATGTAAAATACTCAAGCAATAAAAACAGTGCTCCTTTTGCCCTTTTTGAAATGAGTCATGGTTGGCGCCTCCCTGGTCTGTTCCGCACGTGATCCAAAAAGGTCTCAAAGACCAACTGCGCCGACTTTGGCTGATATTAGGGGAAATCATTCAGATGGCTTCTGGAAAATGATGTCGGTTACACCATGTACCTGATCACAAATGTACAGGAGGAAACAGCTAAAGGTTTCCTTCTTCACAAGGACACAGTAAGGACAGTTTAATGTCATTCATTGATTATGCACTGAGCCACAACAAAATTGAGGATCTTCTGAAATTTGAAACGCACAAGAAAGATGTGCCAATGGGACCTGAGAAATCTGAAGATGACAATCTTGTTGGATTTGGGGTGCGCGCTGAAGACACCTGGAGAGAGATTTCGATAAAGCGAAGCCGATGGTTATGCTGCATTTATTCTCAGCAGAAAATGTGTACCGGGGACAAAAATGCATAAGCTACAAAGTTACTTGCAGAGGAAAAGGGATCTTTTTTCTAGAGCTACCTCAACAGTGTCTGTGCTACTTGGGGCTGTTTCTGTTCCCTCGATGGTGTCTGTGCCCCCTCGGGCTGTTTCTGTTCCCTCAACAGTGTCTGTGCCTCCCCCACAAGAACCAGGCATGTAATTACTTCACTACTTCAAGTAGTAACGAATGTCATGAAGTTAAAAACAAAAATTAAATACTTAAATATTTTCTATTTACTAGATATACACCAATCAGCCATAACATTATGACTACCTGCCTAATATTGTGTAGGTCCCCCTTTTTCCACCAAAACAGCCCTGACCTGTCGAGGCATGGACTCCTGTAAGTCCAGTAAGTTGCGAGGTGGGGCCTCCATGGATCAGATTTGTTTGTCCAGCACATACCACAGATGCTCGATTTGATTGAGATCTGGGGAATTTGGAGGCCAAGTCAACACCCTGAACTCGTGATTCATCAGACCAGGCCACCTTTTTCCATTGCTCCGTGGTCCAGTTCTGATGCTCACGTGCCCATTGTAGGCACTTTCGGCAGTAGACAGGGGTCAGCATGGGCACCCTGACTAGTCTGCAGCTACGCAGCCCCATACGCAACAAACTGTGATGCACTGTGTGTTCCGACACCTTTCTATCAGAACCAGCATTAAACTTTTTCTGTTGGATCGGACCACACGGGCCAGCCTTCGCTCCCCACGTGCATCAATGAGCCTTGGCCGACCCATGACCCTGTCGCCGGTTCACTGCTTTTCCTTCCTAGGACCACTTTTGATAGATACTGACCACTGCAAACCGGGAACACCCGAGCTGCAGTTTTGGAGATGCTCTGACCCAGTCGTATAGCCATCACAATTTGGCCCATGTCAAAGTCACTCAGATCCTTACGCTTGCCCATTTTTCCTGCTTCTAACACATCAACTTTGAGGACAAAATGTTCACTTGCTGCCTAATATATCCCACCCACTGACAGGTGCCATGATAACAAGAATATCAGTGTTATTCCCTTCACCTGTCAGTGGTCATGAATACCTGGAAAAGGTAATGATAGATATATCACCATCTAAATTTACTGCACAAGCATGTAAGTAAACGTTTATTATGTTATTTTGATTTTGAAACTAGTCAAAAGTGAAACAAGTTATCTATGTTCATTTCACATAGAAATTATCTTATTAGTGAATAAGGTGGCACAACCAAAGATAAAAACTTTAAACATGGAATATTGTTATTGCCATACTAATACTAACACTAACAATTAATCTGCTTCACAGTAAGAATATGAATAAACTTTTTTTAATACATTCAGAACGATCTAATTCTACTGTATCAAGACCACCTGGAGGTGACACTACCAACAAGGATGTATGCCAGTCAGATTGTAAATATGTATTACTTGCATAATCTTAATAAACATAACTTTCATTTGAAACATTTATTTGTTTTTAAAACATAAGTCCACCTGTAAAGCCTACATCACCACTGTTATCAATGGTGTCAGAAGTGGCTCCATGTGGTCAAGCACAAGGTATGCTATTTACATTTCATTGATAAGTGTACTGAAATCACCATTATGTGCACATGCATACAAATACACAATTCATTGCTTTTGTTGTTTCACAAACCTAAGTTTTTGTCTGTACTGTCACTATATACATGTTTTTCTTAATCTTTTACACTAAATAATTACCAGTTTAGAAAAAAATTAAACACTATAAAAACATACTGATATTTGATATTTTATGCAGGTACAGAGTCTGTGACTGTGAGTGCCATTGCCAGTGCACCATTACTGAAAATAGTTGTGTACTGTGCAAGCTTTGTGGTCTGGACTAAAAATTATTCATATATTTTGCCTAAAGGTACACCCCTACCACCTACTTCCATACAAGTGTCATCATTTGCTTCTCCTCACACAATTAGTTTTGATAAAGGAATCAAGGGTTGGAGATGTTCTCAAGAGTGGAAGGTGTGGATGAAGACAGAATTAGAAGCCTTGGGACTGTGGCCTGGATCACATCCTGTATGTCTCCCAATGAACAGTGTTTCGCTGTTTTGACCAAAGTATTTTCAGCTCCACCTATTCTTTATTTGGAAACCTGAGGATAGTACCATTATGAGCAGGTTGAAAAACAATTTCACACTTCGCTGCTTACATGGATGTTCTCAGCCACTGATAGTCTCATCTGGGGTGGGAAGACCCAGAGTGATTGTTGGCATCAGTGGTCAATATTATATATTTACATCCAGACTGTGCTGTAAAGCATGAAAAAAGCACTGGTTTGCTGACAATCCACAATGGCTGGAAGAACTTTCTCTGAGGTATACCAACATTTTACTGATTGTCTGATACAGAAGCATCAATGTCAAGAGTCAGTCATCAACAAGTTTACACAGGGCACATTTGGGCAAGTAATGAGATCTGACCACACCAGGAAAGTTGCCAGAAAAATTAAGTTGACATCTGACACCATGTCATCCTACGCTGTTATGAATGAGAATTGGATGATCCTTTCCTGGGTGATGGTGCAGTTGGAATGCAGATTAGCGAACAGATATGAAGGTGCTGGTGTAGAAAAGGCCCAATACCAGTGGGTAGATAGGTGAGTTTCTTTTAAACAATGGTATATATATATCTGTGTATATATTCTTAAACTATTACTTTTTTCAATTGTCTTATTAAATTTGTGAGAGATAGAAACATTATCCCCATTACTCAGGTCATACCAGGCAGGTCACCTTTATAAAAAAAGTTAAAATAACGAATTGATATCTGACTAACGGCCGGATTAAATCAAAACTTTGACCCACCCGCTAATAGCAAACTACAAACCTGTACATCATAGTGGTTACATTTATGATTAGAAGAAAATGGCATCTTACTAAAAATGAAGCTGCAACTGAGTACAGTTCTGTAGTTTTCTATTAGCGGGTGGGTCAAAGTTTAGATTTAATCCCAGCCTAATTGTGCTGTACATAAATAGTAATGCATCTTAAAGCAAGGGTGAAAAACACCTCTTTATCACATACAGTGAGGGAAAAAAGTATTTGATCCCCTGCTGATTTTGTACGTTTGCCCACTGACAAAGAAATGATCAGTCTATAATTTTAATGGTAGGTGTATTTTAACAGTGAGAGACAGAATAACAACAAAAAAATCCAGAAAAACGCATTTCAAAAAAATTATAAATTGATTTGCATGTTAATGAGGGAAATAAGTATTTGATCCCCTATCAATCAGCAAGATTTCTGGCTCCCAGGTGTCTTTTATACTGGTAACGAGCTGAGATTAGGAGCACTCTCTTAAAGGGAGTGCTCCTAATCTCAGCTCGTTACCTGTATAAAAGACACCTGTCCACAGACTCAATCAATCAATCAGATTCCAAACTCTCCACCATGGCCAAGACCAAAGAGCTGTCCAAGGATGTCAGGGACAAGATTGTAGACCTACACAAGGCTGGAATGGGCTACAAGACCATCGCCAAGCAGCTTGGTGAGAAGGTGACAACAGTTGGTGTGATTATTCGCAAATGGAAGAAACACAAAATAACTGTCAGTCTCCCTCAGTCTGGGGCTCCATGCCAGATCTCACCTCGTGGAGTTTCAATGATCATGAGAACGGTGAGGAATCAGCCCAGAACTACATGGGAGGATCTTGTTAATGATCTCAAGGCAGCTGGGACCATAGTCACCAAGAAAACAATTGGTAACGCACTACACCGTGAAATCCTGCAGCGCCCGCAAGGTCCCCCTGCTCAAGAAAGCACATGTACAGGCCCGTCTGAAGTTTGCCAATGAACATCTGAATGATTCAGAGGAGAACTGTGTGAAAGTGTTGTGGTCAGATGAGACCAAAATTGAGCTCTTTGGCATCAACTCAATTTGCTATGTTTGGAGGAGGAGGAATGACCCCAAGAACACCATCCCCACCGTCAAACATGGAGGTGTAAACATTATGCTTTGGGGGTGTTTTTCTGCTAAGGGGACTGGACAACTGCACCGCATTAAAGGGACGATGGACAGGGCCATGTACTGTCAAATCTTGGGTGAGAACCTCCTTCCCTCAGCCAGGGCATTGTAAATGGGTCGTGGATGGGTATTCCAGCATGGCAATAAAATATTCTAATAATATTTTAAAAGTGCCTCAAAGCTAACCATATTGTGATCACAATTTGCCATTGGTTCTCTAACTACTGTCCCCCTGACTCTGTCTTGGTCATTTGAAAAGATCAAGTCAATACATGCACTCTCCCCAGTTGGTTCAATAACAAACTGAGTTAGAAAGCAGTCATTTACCATCTCAACCATTTCGATTTCTGCTTCTGTAGTCCCCACTGGGCTTTCCCAGTCTAAGTTTGGGAAATTGAAATCCCATTATAACAGCCACATCCTTGCTACATGCAGTCCTGATTACACTGTACAATGCAACATCTTGCTGAATATCTGAGTTTGGTGGCCTGTAACACACTCCTACCACTAATCCTCCAGATCTCTTGTTCAAAAGTTTCACCCACAAAGATTCTGTTCCATTACTGGGATCTAATATGAGTTCTTCTGCCTCAATGTCATTTTTGACATATAATGCTACCCCACCCCCTCTTCGATTTTGCCTGTCTCTCCTAAACTGTGTGTATCCTTCCAACTTGTATTCATCCCCATCATTTTCTGTAAGCCATGTTTCTGTCACTCCTACAACATCATAGTCACATGCCAGCACTGTGGCTTCCAAGTCTAACATCTTGTTCCTTATACTCCTGGCATTGATGTACAAACATTTCAGGACTTTCCTACTAGTGGGTTCCCTTTGTTTTCTTTCCTTAGAGGAACATCTCCCATTGTCATAGCTCCCTGTCCCCCTGGTTCCTAGTTTAAATGATTCTCAATTTCACTGCACATACGCTCTCCCAATGCATTAGCCCCCCTTCTGTTTAGATGTAGACTGTCCATTTTGTACAGGTCCCATCTATCCCAGAAGAAAGACCAATGCTCTATAAACCTAAACCCCTCTTCCCTACACCAAGCTTTCAACCATGTGTTAAACTTTCTAATCTCTGCTTGTCTCCCTGGCCTGGCACGTGGTAACGGAAGTATTTCAGAGAAAACTACCGTGGAGGTTCTGCTGTTTAGTTTTGTTCCTAACTCTTTAAATTTGTCTTGCAGAACCTCTGTCCTACCTTTTCCTATGTCGTTGGTTCCAATGTAGACCATGACCAGTGGATTCCCTCCGGCTTTGGCCAGTAGCCCGTCTACTAGTTTAGGGAGATCTGCAACCTGAGCACCAGGCAGGCAAGATACCATGCGGGTCTCCTTGTCACTAGAACACACTGTGTGATCTACACCTCAAGAATTGAGTCTCCTACTAGAACTACCTCCCTCTTCTGGGGGGGAGTGTGCACCATGGTGCTCTGGTGCTCAACTGCCCCCCCATCACCCTCTGAGCTGTCACTGTCCAACTCTGTGTCCAGCAGTTGGAACCTGTTGAGCAATTCTAGCTCTTGGGGTGTCTCTAGGGGTTGTGCATGCCCTTTTCTGTGGTTACGACCTACTGTAACCCAGCAGTTCTCTACACTGTCCTGCTCTAAGGTCTCAACTCTCCTAGGTTTTGTAGTGCACACCATCTCTCTCATGGGCTGATTGACCAATTCTTCTATATCCCTAATACAGCACAGATCGACAAGCTGAGCCTCAAGATCACGAACCTTGATCTCTAGGATTTCAACCTGTTGACAATGTTCACGAATGAAACTTTCTTGGATGAGTTCATGCAGGAAGGCAATCATTCTGCAAATCTGACACTGTAGTGGCCACATGCTTCTAAATGTTAGTTTTTTTGTTTTTTGTTTTGTCTCTTGGTTCCTATTGCCTAGTCAACTGCCTAACTTTTGTCAGTGAGAAACAGCTGTTTAAGTAGCTTGTGTCTACCTACCCCCAATTCACACCTAACAGGCCACACCTGGCTCCTCCTGCAACAGAAAAGGTTGTGTGTGTGTGTGTATACATTTCAGCGAGAAAGTGAATTTAAATACATTTTTTTATTTGTTTGTTTAACAAAAGACTGGTGTAGGAATTCCGCTCCTGAGCCCCGGTGAAGCTGCCCAGATGTCTGATGAAGATGAAGGTGTCAGCACTGCTGATGAGTCTGACAATGATGACGAGGACCCTGACCATGGCAGTGAGGATGAAAACAGCACCTCTGACATTGACGGGGGAGTTGGGCAATCAGCAGAAAGAGAGGTAACTATAAAGGCCCTAGAACCTTCTATAGTCATGTGCTTATTTACTTAGAGACTCATTTCAGTTTTAAGTGTTATTTTCTTTTCTCTTCATTAGAATAATGGTGGCCCTGACACCAGTGACATTGATTCCTCTGCCGGCTCTTTAAGACCCAGAACAAGACTGACCATTGCATGCTTCTGTTCTTGCCTTGCTAGAACCCACAAGAGTTTTGATTCAGACAGTGAAGGTGGGAGATATAATTGTAAATACCAGGATGAGCTTGTTAGACTGGTGATGAGACATACTGTAAAGGCCAGTGTCGCCCTTGTGTTAAAACATTGTATAGGCCGTGAATTAGTTGATAAATGTGAAGCCTGTCTGATAGGAGACCCCAGCCAACTACATCACATCTGTCTAACTTTAGATCATGAGCAAGGTAGTGTCTGGAGTAGTGTAGCTCTTATATGCGACAAAATAAGTGTCACAAGTTTGCTAAACGTTTTGTTATGTGTTGCTCGTACCCTACGTGGAATGAGTATAAACAAGCAGACTGAGAAAGAAGTGAAAACTCTTTTGCATAGCCTAGAAACATGCGCTCTACCTTCAAGATGGTTTAGTGACTTGTTAGAAAGTGTGGATGAGAAAGTAATGCAAATAGATAGTCTTATCATGTGTTTTACAAACATAAATAAAATACTGTTTGTGTCTGCTCTGCTTTTCTGTATAATAAGACATTACATGTTAATTCCTATATTTTTTCAGAGAAAGAAAGCCCTGGGGACCTTGGAATTACGTTTACGTATGTTTGAGGAATCTTGTCATCCTCATTCTAATAGCTTGCAAGATTGGTGATTTGTATGATACTGGTAATTCTGATGTGAAATCTCTAGTTGAGGATGTTGAGAAAACAGTGGAGGCACTTCCCAATGTGCTCAAGAGAATGCTGTATAAAGAGTCACCGCCTGGTGAATCTGCTTTTACAGCTGTCCAAAAAGTTCTGCAGAGTTCTTTTGGAAATACTATTCCTATCATGACCAAACCCAATTTCTACACTGTGCTAGACAGAATAGCCATGATCAGTGTCACAGCCCTTGCCATTAAACAAGTAGAGGGAGTT
Source organism: Amia ocellicauda (assembly GCF_036373705.1). Classification (NCBI taxonomy): domain Eukaryota; kingdom Metazoa; phylum Chordata; class Actinopteri; order Amiiformes; family Amiidae; genus Amia; species Amia ocellicauda. The sequence goes on along the minus strand of NC_089851.1, from coordinate 52,467,508 downwards.
GCTAGTGCAGTACAATTCAGTTGTTTCTTCCTGGCTGCTGTAGGTGTTCGGGAAGCGGGGTCATTGGTCACCTGTGTCAGTATCTAATCTCACTGTCTACATCTGACCTGATGCCTTGTTATCATGTTTTAGAACTGTCACAATAAAATACTGACATTGATGCATATTTTACCGAGTGTCATTTTTTGAATGTCTATACCTTTCTTTTTCTTTTATTTTGCTAACACTGTACCATCCCAAACCTAATCATAAAATATATAACATAAAAACATCACACTCACATCACTAAACACAGTTTAAAATACTTTTTATTAAAACTTTTTTTTATTTTATATTGCCAACACCATATCATACCAAACCTAGTCATAAAACATATAACCTAAAACAAATAATAATACGTTTAACTGTTGTCAAGATGACCTGTGCCCTTTCCAAAATTACTGTCAGCCTAACAAGATGGCGGTCATCCTAACAAGATGGCTGACTAGAGAGGGTCAAAGGGTAAACTCGGGGGATGGTAGGAAGGAGGAGATGGTTCCGGTTCAAAGGTTAACCGGGGGTAAGGAGGGGGCTTTGTGGCCCATGGGGCATCTGGGTAAGGAGGGGGCTTCCTGGCCCATGAGGCATCTGGGTGAGGAGGGGCTTCCGGCTGTCACTTTGACATAAGCTGCCATTATCACTACTGAACAGATTGTTCAATAAATCATGGACAGCAGCAGCAGTAACTAATATGACTAAAACATGTTTGGTTTCTACGGATGGTTCATCAGCAGGGAAAACTCAGGTTCTTTTACTGTTCCACAAAAGTGTTCAAATTGTATGGGTCTGAAGGTCTGACTGATTCAGGAATGCCTTTTGAGCAGTTTATTACAACCATGTATTTCCAGAGGGTGCTTGATGCCACAAAACAAAGAGTAGTGCAGAAGAATGAAAAGAAGAGGAAGCAGCCTGAACCCCACCCTGCTGGCTGACTGTGCCGCTTCTGCCAGCTACAATTACAACAGGGGCCAAACAGACCCCACGTCCATACAATGTTACCAGGAGTGGCTGGAAAATACATATACTGTCCGACCAAGGTGTCTGAACATTACAAAAATCTGGGCATGACACAGGAGATAACATGGACAGAAATGCAATCCTCAGAGAGAGATTGGCAGAGAGAGAAAGGAAAATAAAATGGTTTGTCTTCCAGCAATAGCCCCCTCTGAGAGGATGATGAGGCAAAACCCACCTCAGAGGCACCCTACCATGGAGGACTAACAGGGCACCCACACCCCAAGGTCTGACGAGCCATGGCCTCCCAAGCGATATCCTTCTTGGTATGTGTGGTGCCCAGAACTGTACACAGTATTCCAGATGAGGTCTAACTAGTGCATTGTCTTAACATTACTTCCCTTGTTTTAAATTCTACACTTTTGACAATATACCCTAACATTCTGTTTGCCTTTTTTATTGCTTCCCCACATTGCTTGGATGGAGAAAGTGAGGAGTCCACGTAGACTCCTAGGTCTTTCTCATGCATTACTTCATCTAGTTCTATTCCTTCCATTGTGTAATTATAGTGGACATTTGTGTTACCTGTATGTAATACCTTGCATTTGTCCACATTGAATTTCATCTGCTAGGTGTCGGCACACAACTGAATATTATCTAAGTCCCTTTGAATAACCTGTGCTGCCGAGATTGTATCTGCTGAGCCACCTATTTTACTATCATCTACAAATTTGACAAGTTTGCTAACTATCCCAGAGACTAGATCATTAATATAGATTAGAAAAAGCAAAGGCCCTAGTACTGATCCCTGTGGAACTCCACTAACAACCTCACTCCAGTTAGAAGCAACTCCTCTAATCGACACCCTCTGCTTCCTATACATCAACCAGTTCATAATCCATCTACTTACATTACCCTGAATGCCTACAGCTTCCAATTTGACGTGTGAACAAAGAGCTCCTGCGATATTTCAATTTTTTTCAGCAAACGTTATTTTCTTGTTTTTATTTTAAGCGATGAACTGCAGTATATTATGTGTATTATTGTTTTAAAACCATGTCTAAACAAAAAGGCAAGAAGGGGCCAGCGATGGAGGCGACTCAACCCGATTCGGATTCAGGCATGACTGGGGCTGGCAATCCCTCACCAGAAAGTGGCGGAGACCTGGCCTATCTTGTCGCAGCGGTGAGCAAAATACAGAGCTCCATAGAATCGTTTTGATCTGAAATGCGTGAGGCTATTGCTACTCTTAAGGGCACTCGTATGGCAGCCGACTGCAGGAGGTAGAGAGGTCTCTGAGCGACATATCTGACAGGGTGACGGAAGCCTCTTGCAGCGGCCTTTCTGCAGAGAATGAGATGCTCAAATGGAAAGTAAAGGATTTAGGTGGAAGGGGACGGAGGAACAACCTGTGTGTTGAGTGGAGGGTCGTGATCCTACTACTTTCCTGTCGTAGTTCTTTGTTGATATCATTGGGAAGAATAAGTCAGACTCCCTGCCTGTTCTGGATCGTGCTCACTGATCGATAATGCCAAGACCTAGGGAAGGAGACAGGCCCCGTCCCATTATTCTTAGGGTGCACTACTTCCAGGTTAAGGAGTAGATTCAACGGCTATCGAGAGAGCTATCGAAGGGAGATTATGACCACTGACAGGTGAAGTGATTAACACTGATAATCTAGTTATCATGGCACCTGTCAGTGGGTGGGATATATTAGGCAGCAAGTGAACATTTTGTCCTCAAAGTTGATGTGTTAGAAGCAGGAAAAATGGGCAAGCATAAGGATCTGAGCGACTTTGACAAGGGCCAAATTGGCTAGACGACTGGGTCAGAGCATCTCCAAAACAGCAGCTCATGTGGGGTGTTCCTGTGGGCTATATGTATATTTGGGAATGAAGGCGACTTTTAAGACACAAACACTACATCGAATTACACTGTCAGCAGCTGTATAATTGCTATTATGAATATGTACACAAAAAGGTAAAGCATCTGGAGACGTCTGGATGACAATTATAGAATATTGTTACAGGCATATATGGTTGTATAACTTGCAAGCCAGTACACATATAAGTGTGTGATGTTTAGGCACTGCACATTGGGTGCAAAAACCCCCACACACAAAAAAAAAAAAAAAATATATATATATATATATATATATATATATATATATATATATATATATACACTCACCTAAAGGATTATTAGGAACACCTGTTCAATTTCTCATTAATGCAATTATCTAACCAACCAATCACATGGCAGTTGCTTCAATGCATTTAGGGGTGTGGTCCTGGTCAAGACAATCTCCTGAACTCCAAACTGAATGTCTGAATGGGAAAGAAAGGTGATTTAAGCAATTTTGAGAGTGGCATGGTTGTTGGTGCCAGACGGGCCGGTCTGAGTATTTCACAATCTGCTCAGTTACTGGGATTTTCACGCACAACCATTTCTAGGGTTTACAAAGAAAGGTGTGAAAAGGGAAAAACATCCAGTATGCGGCAGTCCTGTGGGCGAAAATGCCTTGTTGATGCTAGAGGTCAGAGGAGAATGGGCCGACTGATTCAAGCTGATAGAAGAGCAACTTTGACTGGAATAACCATTCGTTACAACCGAGGTATGCAGCAAAGCATTTGTGAAGCCACAACACGTACAGGCGGATGGGCTACAACAGCAGAAGACCCCACCGGGTACCACTCATCTCCACTACAAATAGGAAAAAGAGGCTACAATTTGCACAAGCTCACCAAAATTGGACAGTTGAAGACTGGAAAAATGTTGCCTGGTCTGATGAGTCTCGATTTCTGTTGAGACATTCAGATGGTAGAGTAAGAATTTGGCGTAAACAGAATGAGAACATGGATCCATCATGCCTTGTTACCACTGTGCAGGCTGGTGGTGGTGGTGTAATGGTGTGGGGGATGTTTTCTTGGCACACTTTAGGCCCCTTAGTGCCAATTGGGCATCGTTTAAATACCACAGCCTAGCTGAGCATTGTTTCTGACCATGTCCATCCCTTTATGACCACCATGTACCCATCCTCTGATGGCTACTTCCAGCAGGATAATGCACCATGTCACAAAGGTCGAATCATTTCAAATTGGTTTCTTGAACATGACAATGAGTTCACTGTACTAAACTGGCCCCCACAGTCACCAGATCTCAACCCAATAGAGCATCTTTAGGATGTGGTGGAACGGGAGCTTCGTGCCCTGGATGTGCATCCCACAAATCTCCATCAACTGCAAGATGCTATCCTATCAATATGGGCCAACATTTCTAAAGAATGCTTTCAGCACCTTTTTGAATCAATGCCACGTAGAATTAAGGCAGTTCTGAAGGCGAAAGGGGGTCAAACACAGTATTAGTATGGTGTTCCTAATAATCCTTTAGGTGAGTGTATATATACAGTGAGGGAAAAAAGCATTTGATCCCCTGCTGATTTTGTACGTTTGCCTACTGACAAAGAAATGATCAGTCTATAATTTTAATGGTAGGTGTATTTTAACAGTGAGAGACAGAAAAACAACAAAAGAATCCTGAAAACCGCATTTCAAAAAAGTTATAAATTGATTTGTATGTTAATGAGGGAAATAAGTATTTGATCCCCTATCAATCAGCAAGATTTCTGGCTCCCAGGTGTCTTTTATACAGGTAACGAGCTGAGATTAGGAGCACTCTCTTAAAGGGAGAGCTTCTAATCTCAGCTCGTTACCTGTATAAAAGACACCTGTCCACAGAAGCAATCAATCAATCAGATTCCAAACTCTCCACCATGGCCAAGACCAAAGAGCTGTCCAAGGATGTCAGGGACAAGATTGTAGACCTACACAAGGCTGGAATGGGCTACAAGACCGTCGCCAAGCAGCTTGGTGAGAAGGTGACAACAGTTGGTGCGATTATTCGCAAATGGAAGAAACACAAAATAACTGTCAGTCTCCCTCGGTCTGGGGCTCCATGCAAGATCTCACCTTGTGGAGTTTCAATGATCATGAGAACGGTGAGGAATCAGCCCAGAACTACATGGGAGGATCTTGTTAATGATCTCAAGGCAGCTGGGACCATAGTCACCAAGAAAACAATTGGTAACACACTATGCCGTGAAGGACTGAAATCCTGCAGCGCCCGCAAGGCCCCCCTGCTCAAGAAAGCACATGTACAGGCCCGTCTGAAGTTTGCCATCATCTGAATGATTCAGAGGAGAACTGGGTGAAAGTGTTGTGGTCAGATGAGACCAAAATCCAGCACTTTGGCATCAACTCAACTCGCCGTGTTTGGAGGAGGAGGAATGACCCCAAGAACACCATCCCCACCGTCAAACATGGAGGTGGAAACATTAGGCTTTGGTGGTGTTTTTCTGCTAAGGGGACAGGACAACAGCACCGCATCAAAGGGATGATGGACAGGGCCATGTACCATCAAATCTTAGGTGAGAACCTCCTTCCCTCAGCCAGGGCATTGAAAATGGGTCGTGGATGGGTATTCCAGCATGACAATAACCCAAAACACACAGCCAAGGCAACAAAGGAGTGGCTCAAGAAGAAGCACATTAAGGTCCTGGAGTGGCCTAGCCAGTCTCCAGACCTTAATCCCATAGAAAATCTGTGGAGGGAGCTGAAGGTTCGAGTTGCCAAACAGCCTCGAAACCTTAATGACTTGGAGAGGATCTGCAAAGAGGAGTGGGACAAAATCCCTCCTGAGATGTGTGCAAACCTGGTGGCCAACTACAAGAAATGTCTGACCTCTGTGATTGCCAACAAGGGTTTTGCCACCAAGTACTAAGTCGAAGGGGTCAAATACTTATTTCCCTCATTAATATGCAAATCAATGTATAACTTTTTTGAAATGCGTTTTTCTGGATTTTTTTGTTGTTATTCTGTCTCTCACTGTTAAAATACACCTACCATTAAAATCATAGACTGATCATTTCTTTGTCAGTGGGCAAACGTACAAAATCAGCAGGGGATCAAATACTTTTTTCCCCCACTGTATATATTCTAGAAAAATATGGAATAATCTGAACAATCAATTATCTAGTAGCAGGTGGCCAATGTTATGCCTTTATCCTAGACACAGCAGCCTATATAACACGGAGATGATATGCAACAACATAATGAAACCAGTAATAATGTAGCATCAGTCAATCATTCATTACTAATCACATATCACACACGCATGACGCAATTGGATTGAATGAGCACCATATCGTCATCTATACAAGAGAAAGTGGACTATTATGACAATTAAAATTATAACGGCAGACATCGATGCCCGAAGGCGTGGAAGACGATGCCAGCCCTACACTTTCAGATCCATCGGAACTTTCTAGACCTTCCGATCACCTTTTAATAAGACATTATCGGTTTGATAGACACGGCATATCGTTATTGTGTCACCTGCTGAAGGATAAATTGAACAATAGATTTGCACGCAACCATCCTCTTACCGTGGAGACAATTATGTGCCGCGTTAGCCTATATGCTACAGGCTCCTTTCAAACTACAGTAGGGGACGTTGTGGGAGCGCCAAGCCACTATCAGCACCGCTATCACAGCTGGCACTGTGGAAAATCAATGATGTAGATTGACATATATACAACTGACATATACACAATTATATTACACTGTCATATTACAATGTGTACTATAAAGAGTATCTATGTATGGATCAGTGGCGTAGCCAGGAAAATGAGGGCGAGGCATAATGAGGGATTCACGGTGGGGGTCTGGGGGTCCTCCACCAGAAAATGTAGAAAATTAAACACCTGAAATGAGCGATTCTGAGTCATATCGGAGTCGAACAACTTATATCAATATCTCCATGAAATATATATTTGCTTCACAACCACATATCACAATGGGACACATCCAGTGAACAATCACACATCAACCGACATTATACCGGCAAACTAGGGGCCAGATTGAATCAAATCTTTGACCGCTGCTAATACAAAACTACAGAACTGGACTCAGTTGCGGCTTCATTCTTCAGTTGATCATTTATTCTAATAATTAATGTAACCACTATGATGTTCATTTAGTAGTTTTGTATTAGCCAGTGGGTCAGTTTTTATTGAATACACCGCGCTACACATATTATTCTTATTCTTATTCTTATTATTCTTATTATTATTATATGTGTTTATATGTTTATTGGCAATCTTACAAAACAGAGCAATACAAAGTGCACATGACAAGTAAACGCTGATTTAAAGCGTCCCTGAATAAGAGACTTGCATTTTTCTGGTATTCATATATAACCGAAGATACCAGCATTGATCCACGGCTATAGATAACGCCTGGATAAGATTGTCTGCGAAGACATACAAAATTTAAAATACACAGCTGTCATCAAGAGCGGCTTTGTTTTTATTATTGTATTATTTTCTCCTACTCTTTTTTAGCCGCTACACAGTACAGGTTTGTAATTGTGTTTCAGCGGGTAGACTCATGCTTTCAATTTACAGCGTGGAGCTGTACCTTCAGGCGCTATCGTGGGGCTGGATAAAATTAAAACTTTGACCCACCCGCTAATAGCAAACTACACACCTGTACATCACAGCGGTTACATTTATGGTTAGAAGAAAGTGTCATCTTACTGAAAATGAAGCCGCAACTGAGTACAGTTGTGTAGTTTGCTATTAGCGGGCGGGTCACAGTTTTGATTTCTCTGCTTTATCGACGCATCGCTCTCCTCGCAGCACGTCCTGCTCTCGCGCCCTCGCTGTCACTCAGATTTCAGACACTGTGATTGGCTCGCGATTTCTCTCACGCGCCCGCCCACCCCAGAAACCCCGCCAGAAAATCCGGCTCCTCCCGCTCGCAGCTCCGCACATTTCAGATTTAATTCAGCGAGGAGCTGAGCTGCGAGATCCCCTCCTGTGACTCTTCTGGGACTTTTCGCGCTCGCAAACATTTTTGATTTAATCCTGCCCTTAGTCTTTTGCTGTTACAATGTACAAAGACAGAGTAGGTCCGTATTTTCGGGTGTAGCTCGCACAGTACACGTCTTATGTTTACCCTTTCAACTCTACTTTGTAGAGCCAGCGATTCTGCATTGTTCAGTATATAATATGTCACCATAATATACGATCTCACTGAGATAGAAGAGGACAAAATCGTGCCCCCGTGTTGCATCGTTAACATTAAACAGTAGTAATGCACTCGCGGTGGCACTCGATCTCAGATTGAAATGATTTTCAAATTAAAGCAATAACCCACCACTACAGATTCAGCAACGTCATTGCTGTTGTACCATTGTTCATATTCATGTATTTATTTTAATAACTTGTATTTTCGTGTTTTGTGAATCACTTTTAATTCTATGTTTTAGTTTCACTTTCGGTTTGTCTAGCTTTTCTCAACGGCTTTCTTTCTGAAACGATCCCTCACTATAACAAATCTCAGTTTATACTATTTGTATTTGCTTGCAGAAGTGTCTGTGTGTTTAAACAGATACTTTCCATTGTAGTACTGTTGCAAGTGACTGATAGTTCTTAGTTTTTACGATGTGCATGCCAAAGATGGCGCCTGAATCTTGTTTTCTCAGTGAAAAATATGATATATGCTGCCACAAGTGGAGACAGTGCATCATTACAGTAAAAAAAATGACTTTTTGTCTAAAACATTTGTTCATTGCGCCCATATTTCTTCACGTAGGAACTTTTCTTATAGAATATTTGTAGAGAACAGTCCACAGATGCTGTATACCAAAGCACACATCAGCCAGTCAAATGGTCTATGAGGAGCTGAGGCTCAAGTGTTTTCAGCTTAATTGAAAATTGTGAGCACACCATGTGACTTATCATTTTTTTGATATATCCAAATCAAGTATTTACATAAGCACACTATGTAGAAAAAGTTTCATAACTCAACTCTTTACCATTCCTGATAAAACACTGTTTGAAAACGGTCCAATTTTTTGGACTACATTCAAGATGGCTGCCAAACCATGTGACGTTAGGCCACCATATTGTATTTAAGTGACCATACCATAGCCCCTACACTCATACCATAGTTTGGTGAGTTTTCACCAAGCAGTTCAAAAGTTATAGGCATTTGAAAATATTCTGGCGGAAGAAAAGAAAAATAAATAAATAAATAAATAATAATAATAATAATAATAATAATAATAATAATAATAAAAATCCTTACAACAACAATAGGCTTCCAGGCATCCTGGACCTGGAAGCGTAATAATAAATATATCTGCAAGCAGCAATGCAGGGGGCCAAATACACATCTACACAGTACTAACACAGTCTAATACATTCTAATGTACTTCAAACCTGCTATTTATGACACGTTATGCAATTTAAGCATTGCTTTAAGCATCTCGTTTCATGAATCGTATTGCCTTTAACAAATCTGATGGAGGATCTAGCCAAGGGCATGTGTACAGAATTCCACATCAATCGTACCTGCGGTTTCACAGAAGAAGACGTTTGAAAATTGTCCAAAATCTGTCACTTAAACCAATCTGGCAACCAGCCAGTGACAAATGACTTCCATATTACATATGGCAATGCTCTACACAGCTGTGTATCACTGTATGAAGTGTATTGTTTGTATAAGCTTTTGAAAATAACTGCAGAAACATTTTCATAATAATACTAATGAAATATATTCGTTGCAGACAACTATTGAGGCTTCCAGGTGATTCCAGTCAATAAATGTATGGTTTCACACCCCTAATAATATAAATCAGATGAAAGCAAATTTTGACAAAATTGGAAGAGTTTTCATGTTGAAGTTCCCCCTCTTGTGGTCAAATATGTTGAAGTACAAGCCAGTATTAATCTCAAAAAGTCAACTACCCTGATTTGATTTCAATATATCATTTTTAATTAAATTAGTTTAATAATATAAATAGCTCTGGTATCATAATAAATGAGTAAACACTTTATTCTACAAGTCTCATTTGTGTACTTGTATAGCATAGAACTGCTGCAGCTTTTCAATTCGCAGTAATCATCCGAACCTCATTTAGTAGCTTAATTTCTGTTTCATTTGGTTGTCACATTGATTACCGATGTGCACGTTATATATAATTATGGCTTGTAAATGCAATGTTTTATACACTGTAAAAAATGTATCATGGGTCTTGTAATTTTCACTAAATGTTTTTACGTAATAATTAAAAATAATGTGTACATTTTATTAATGAAATTGTGGTTTAGTGTTTGATACAAAATATTGAGAAGATTTCACTAATAGAACCAAGAGATACATTTTCCTCTTTTATTTAAGGACATTTCTGCAATTTTAAGGCTTAAGAGAATTAGTTCAATTTTAGTTGTCTCATGTCGATGCCTATTCTGACGAGCTGATGAGTTGAAACAGGTGTCTTAAATTAACAAAATCCAATATTCCACAAAAAGTGTGACAGGTAAAATGTCTTTCTCTCTAGAGATCAGTATGGATTGAAAGGTTTGTTTGATGTTGGCTTGAGAAAGAATAGCCAAAAGAGAGATAGATAGATAGATAGATAGATAGATAGATAGATAGAATTAGATAAGTGCTGATTGGCTCGCAAATAGAACCTTATAGTACGAAGTTTGAGTTCAACTTTGTAGACAGAACCTTTTTGTTTTCTAAATAAAAAGTCCAAAAATGTACACAACTTAAAAAAAAGTCACATAATGTAAATAAGTTGTCACAGAATAAGAATATGTGAATAACTCAATTTTGTCAAAAATGACAGATAGAACCTTATAATTCCAAGGGGATGAACCTGAACAATACTTTTTTACAATTAAATTGTCTAAAACTACTGTGAAAATATTTAACACAAATAAGACTTTTGTCAGCCACTATATTAAGAAAGGTAACACTTTATTTTGGTGGTCCACTTTAGAAATTCTACTGAGTATAAGTAACTTTGCAACTACGTGTTAACGTAATCTATTAACCCTAACCTAACAGTTTACTTGCAGTCTACTAATACTCTAATGAGAGTAGTTACTTACAGTTAGTAGAATGTCTAAAGTGGACCATCGAAATAGTGTAACCAAAAAAAAAAATGTAGGTTATATCTTTCAGTCCTCAAACCCAAAAGGCGTGATGTAAGGCAGAGTGTAATTTCATTTATATGTAACAGAGAGCAGCTAGTAAGAGCTGTGTGAGTAAACCTCACTCCACTTGGCCTCAAGAGGTGCCCCAGTGACTGATGCTAGAGGCTATGATCTTTAGCGTCCTTGTTAGTGCACCCACCTCCAATGCCGGTGAAGCTGGTTCGAATTCTGCTTGGAGCGGTGCAAGTAGGACCAGTTACATTTACAGATTGGGATCAACATCAGTGTTAAGGTGCAAAGCTTCAGTTGAAGCAACCCTTCGGATCCCAGTGAATCAGGCACCCCAGTGAGCGCTTCCAGTAACAGTTTAGACTCTCAGCAGGAGACAGGCCCGGGAAATAAAGTCACTGACACAATGTCAGTTTGTTTATCTTCGTTTATTGAAAGTTTCACACAGCCTTTTATACATCTACAAGCAATATTTCATAGGTGGTTCGGGGCAGTCCCGAACCTGAATGAAATTTTCTTTGCATATGTCCCAGGGCAGTTCCGAGACACAGGAAGAAATAATTGATAAGGTATTCTTTATAATTGGGAAAACAACTTTACCCCAACAATCAGAATAAGTAAACTGAAAATTAGAATTAATGTGGGGGCTGTTTTACATTCTGAATGCACTATATTCCTCATGTAAACATGGTTAATTTGCAGTTTTCCCCCCTAAACTGGTGTCACCAAATGTATTTTTTTTCTTTACCCTGAATACACCCTCTGTCATTGGTGAAACTATATTTGAGCTTGTTATTTTGACAGTGTGTGCCGTCCACTGAAACATATTTTTTTGTTTTAGTGTTTACAAAGAAATTTAGAATTTTAAGCTGTTATAAGAAAAATGTTTCAAAATGTTTGTTTACAACCGTACACAAATAAACTTTATAATTATGGACAGATATATAATGATAGAGAGACAGACAAGATAAAAATACTTATTTAATGGTTGTTTTACAGTGCGACAATACAGATGTACAGCAAGATCTCCTGCCGCAAATAATGAAAATTGCCATCTGCAAGAGGGATGATCAGGAGGACGTCAGCATCATCTTGGAGGGGGTGCAAGTCATGGCTGGCTTGGAAAATCTGTCTAGAGCCTGTGCTGTTTTTCTTGGACTGACGTATGCACTAAACCTCACCTACTCGAAAGAACTGAGGCACACATTTGAGGCCTTTCAGAAGCTCTTCTTAGAACTGGATGTGTGCAAGTTTTCCCCCAAATTACTAACACTTAAAAACAAACTCATGTCTTAGATTGAGAGACAAAGCATTATTACCAAGTTCTGGTGGAAAAAAAACTGCACTGATTGAGCATTTGATACTGTTCTACATGATTGTTGTTCATACAATCTTTTAGCTAGTATAAATGGTTTTATACATTTTGCTACAAGTTGTTATTTGTATGCACATGTTTTTGTGTAACAAAATGATGTTTCTCAATGACATGGGAAATGTAAACTTTTTTTTTTCATGTCTTAAAACTGCTGCTTACATTTTATATATATTTGTTATTTATGGTTACAGTCCAAAAAGACAATAAAAGCATGTTTGTCAACAAAAACTGCATTTTGTATTCATTATTATCTTAACCTGAAAAAGGCAGTACATTTTATAATTAAGTCATTTTAATTAATACAAATGAGTAAATTTTACTTGATTAATTTGTGAGAAAACATACAATAAAAAAGATTAAATTAAATTCATTGTGTGCCATAGACTAAATAATTTAGGAAATTTTACTTAATTTATTCGGGTAGATTTCGCAAAAAAACTAAACCTTAAAAAATATGTGTAATAATGTTACCATAATTTTTTAAAGTAGATTGCATGTAACATTTTTTACAGTGTACAATTCCAGCTTGTAAAAGCAATGTTTTTCATAAAGCGGGAAATATGTCCAATTACTAATATCAAGCGCCTCAATGAGCAGGTCCGTTTATTCGATTGTAGCTCGCACAGTAAACGTCTTATGTTCGCACTTTCAATTATATTGAATAGAGCCAGCGATTCTGCACAGTTCAGTATACAACATGTCACCATAAGTTACGATTTCACTGAGAGAGAAGAGCACAAAATCGCCCCCGTGTTGCATCGTTAACTATTTAACCAGGAACTGATGCATGGATCCAGCCAATCTCAGTTTGAAATGATGTTCAGTTGAAAGCAATAATCCATCACTACAGATTCAGCAACATCACCGCTCTTGTACCACTGTTGATTTTCATGTATTTATTTTACATAATGTGTATTTATGTTTCATGTGAATCACATTTAATCCAATTTTTTAGTTTCACATTTGTTTTCTCTTGCTTCTCTTCAAGGTTTCTCTACATCTGAAATAATCCCTAATTTAAACACATCTCAATTTACACTATTTGTATTTGCAGACAGAAGTGTCTGTGTGTTTAAAATAATAGTTTCCACTCTAATACTGTTGCAAGTGACTGATAGTGTTTTGTTGTTACGATGTACATGCCCAAGATGGCCGCTTCATTTTTTTTTATCTCAGTGCTGTTTGTGGTATATGCTGCTACCAGTGGTGACAGTGTGTTATTGCAGGCTTAAAATTGAACAAAATGTACAGTAAGTCAAAATATTTTGTTCATTACTGCTATGTTTCTTCATGTAGGAATTGTCTTTTAGGATATGTGTAGAACACAGTCCAAAGATACTGTATACCAAAGCACACATCAGCCAGTATAAGGGTTTATGAGAAATCGAGGCATAATCCAAGATTGTTGCCACACTGTGTGACTTATCAATGTTTGGTAATACACATTTCAAGTACTAACATCAGAGTAGTAATGATGGTACTTTATGTCAAAGTGACAGGTGGCCCCGCCCCTACCCAGAAGCCCCATCGGCTGGGAAACCCGCCTTACCCAGAAGCCTCACGGGCCATGAAGCCCCTCCTTACCCAGAAGCCCAATGGGCCAGGAAGCTCCTCCTTACCCTGTACCCTTTGATCCTCTCCAGTCAGCCATCTTGTAAGAATACAGGTTTTACCCTTTGACCCTCTCCTGTCAGCCATCTTGTTTGGATGACCGTGATCTTGTTAGGATGGCAGCCATCTTGTTTGGATGACCTCCATCTTGTTAGGATGACAGGCATTTTGGAAAGGGCACAGGTCATCTTGACAAGTGTTCGCCGCCACCTCACCCTGATGGTGTATGTGTGTGTGTGTGTGTGTGTGTGTGTGTGTGTAATGTTTAAGAGTTTAAACTTATTATTATTTGTGTTAGGTTATGTTTTATGATTAGGTTTGGTACGATAAGTTGTTACCAAAATAAAATACATTAAAATAAGAAGAGAACAACAACATAAAGTTTTAATAAAAAAGTATTTTAAACTGTGTTTAGTGATGTGCATGTGATGATTTTAGGTTATATATTTTATGATTGTTTTTGGGGTGGTATAAAATAAAATAAATTAAATTAGAAAAAGAGAACAAAATAAAGTTTTGATCAAAAAAGTACTTACCCAGAGTGGAATTCCAACCCACACAGACATACATCTATTAGATCTTAAGTCCAATGCCTTAACCACTCAGCCACCTGGGTGTTACTATTTGGTATAAGTTACTAAGTTGAAGGGTGTATTCATTAATCACGAGAAAATGAACCATGAAGAGAGATTAAAAGAGATCTATTATACGCCTAAAGAAGCCGGTCGTTTTGGAGGACTCGATACACTGCTGAGAAGTGCCAGAGCAAAGGGTGACCGTATAAAAAGAGAACATGTTTCACAATGGTTATCGGATCAATATACATACACAGTGCACAGACCAGCGCGGGTGAGGTTTAAGAGGAACTTGACACTGGTACAAGACATTGACTGGCAATGGCAGGCAGACCTGGTGGAAATGGGTCAGTTCTCAAAGTTCAACAACGGTATGAAATACATTCTAACCTGTATAGATGTGTTGTCCAAATACGCCTGGGCAGTACCATTAAAAAACAAAACGGGTCAGCAAGTGTGTGCCGCCTTTAAAAGAATATTCACCCAAGGGCGCGTTCCAAAGAAACTGCAGACAGATCAGGGGAAAGAATTCCTCAACCATGGTTTTCAAAGTCTTCTCAAGCAATACCAAATTGTACATTTTGTGACAAATAGTAAAGTGAAAGCCAGTGTGGTAGAGAGATTCAATAGGACTATAAAATCGAAAATGTGGAAGTACTTTAGAGCTGTTTCACAGTTACAATCACACATTCCATAGAACTGTCAAGGAACGACCAGTAGATGTCACCCATGACAATGCCCTGAGGGTGTGGAGGACTGTGTATGGGTCATTTGTAAAAAGCAAACCTTCAAAATTTAAGTTTAAAGAAGGTGATCATGTGAGGGTGTCGAGAATAAAAGGGAAATTTGAAAAGGGGTATGAGCAAACATTCACAGATGAAATATTCATAGTTAAAAAATGTGTGCCTGGATTAAGGCCTATTTACAAACTAAAAGATTATGCTGGTGACGACATAAAAGGTCAGTTTTACACCGAAGAGTTACAAAAGATAAACCCAAATGGTGACAGAGTCTATCGAATACAGAAAATTTTAGACTCCAGAGGCCGTGGCCGGGGTAAACAAGTTTTAGTCAAATGGCTGAGTTGGGGAGTTAAATTTAATAGTTGGATCAAAGCTTCAGAGGTGAAAGACATAGCCCCGGGGGTTGTGAGAGGATAAAAAATGAGTGAAAATGGATTTTACCTGACTTTTACCAGTAATGCCTCGGAGACACTATTTCCTAACAACAAGAGCTCCAACTTCACTGACCATCTAGCCAAATCCATCGATCTACCAGGTAAATGGGAGGTAGGGATGGTGGAGATGCACTACCCCATGACCATCAATACGTTTGACAGGAAACAGAGCTTTGAATTGCATTCTGAGACAACCGATACAAACTGGTATTATGAAATATCACAAGGCTACTATAAAAACATTGATGTATTGTTAACAGCCATGAATAATGCTGTCAAGGCCGTCCCCACATTGCCCAAGGTATACTTTCAATACAACTATATTAGAAGCGTGAGGCTTTTCAGGGATTCGACTTTATTGTTTTTTACCACGGGCCAGCTAGCACATGTCTTGGGGTTCATTCCCGAGAAGGGGGGGGGGGGGGAATCGCCCCAGCCTGCGGATATTACAGTGGGTTTTAACCACATGTATGTTTATACCGATATAATTGAACACCAACTAGTGGGTGACATGTATGCCCCGCTTCTGCGCTGTATACCTAAAAAAGGGGAAGAAGGCAAGTTTGTTACGCTGTTATATGATAAGCCCCACTATGTCCCCCTGAGCATGGATGAATTCGACACCATCAGCACTGAAATAAAGACTGACCAGAACGGACATGTGACATTCGCATACGGCAAGGTGATAGTGAAGTTGCATTTCCAACCTGTTAGATACAACCACTTTTAAATCATGGTGATTGTTAAAAACTATGGAGACCCGCACATGTATAGGAACTACTACAAGTATCAGGCGGGTAACGGCCTCCCCGGTTTCGCCGGGATGCCAGTACAATACGGTGCGGGGGTAGCTGGTAGCTATGCCTTTTCTGAGACGCGGATTAGAAATTGTCAAACCACACGTCAAATTGGCTGCCAGAAACATAGCTAAAGATGTGGTCGGGCAGGTTACAAGTGCGGTGGCCAGTAGAATTCATGCTCCGAAAGGTCAGGAGAGGCATTAAAAGGAAAAGAACGACACCACTGGGGCTCACAGGACCGCCGGCCCCTGTTAAAAGGACTATACAGAAGAAACACAATCATAAGAGAAACGGGGCTGGTAAGAAGAGGAGCTCCAGGCAACAACATCGCGGGGATATATTTTAAACATGGCTTTCGTTCACTGCAGTTCTGAGGAGTGCACCAAATCTGAACTGGACCTTTTTCAGCTGGTGCCCACACAGACCAGCATTGAGAAGAGTTTCTATGTGTAGGTGCCCCCCCTCACAGCGCTCTCTGACAATGCCCCACTGGAATTCTACATCACTGGAAACGGAGAGGACTATCTAGATCTGAACAACACGATCATCTACCTGACTTGTAAAATTACTAAGCATGATGGCACTGATCTGGCCCAGGATGATTGGGTGGGCCTGGTAAATTACCCCGTGGCCTCCCTTTTCAGCCAGGTCGACATCACAATCGGTGACAGACTTATTAGCCAGAGCAACAACTGTTATCCATACAGGGCTATAATAGAATCCATTCTCAACTACAGTGAAAGCACTTTGAACACACAGTACTCAGCAGGCCTTTTTGTCAAGGACACAGCCGGCCAGCATGAAGTAACCGCACTGAACGGGACAAACCTGGGGTTCAGAAATAGAGCGGCCTATACAGCAGGAAGCCGAAAACTAGAATTGTTGGGTTGTATTCATGCAGACATGTTTTTTCAAGACAAATTAGTGCTGAACGGCGTTGATATAAAAATTCAACTCACCCGTAACAGAGAAGCGTTCTGTCTCATGAGCAACGCTGAGGATTTCAAACTGTCGGTTCTCTCAG
Organism: Amia ocellicauda; assembly: GCF_036373705.1. Lineage (NCBI taxonomy): Eukaryota > Metazoa > Chordata > Actinopteri > Amiiformes > Amiidae > Amia > Amia ocellicauda. Next base: position 52,449,935 of record NC_089851.1, on the reverse strand, counting down.
CAGCTGTGTTTGTGAAGAGGGTCCGGGTGGCCCCCGCTGTCAGGCTGGGTCATGCCGATGTGCTGCAGGTGGCTAATGCAAAATACCCTGTAGATCGGGTTCATTGGAAAGTGTTCAGTCTGGCCAGAGGAAGCAGGGTCTGCAACCAGGAAAATGTGTTTCTGGGACAATTGGCTAAAATAATAGCAATTGGTTTTGTGGATAAACCCCTTCTACTTTAAACATTGTGATATTAATTTCCTGGCCCTGTAAGTAGATGGGGAGCAGATCCCTACTAAACCGCTACAACCGGATTTCGCAAATGATAACTTTAACCTGGTGGAAACAGCCGGAAAGCACCTCAAAGACAAGCCTCTGGTAGTGGACTGTAAGGAGTTTGCCAGAGGTTACACACTGTTTGCATTTAACCTCAGCCCGGATCAAGAGTGCACTGGGCACTATTCGCTCATAAAAACAGGGAACCTGAGAGCAGAAATTAGTTTTGCCCAGCCATTACCAACCACCGTGAACATGATAGTGTATGCTGTTTTTGACAACATTGTTGAAATTAACATTAATCATTATTAAGATAAGTCCTTTACGACTACAGTTGAAAAACGATTGCCTTGTGGCTTTCAATACTCTGGTCATGAATACGCAACAGATTGGGGCTATCATGACTAAGGACAGTTACACAACAGACTATTTTCTGGGTGTGTTTCCATCTGACAAGCTCCCCAAACGGTCAGGAGTCCACAGGCCGGCCTGTTTCGTCATCAACACACATCCGCATGACCGACCCGGGGAGCACTGGCTTGCTATCTATCTAGGAGGAGATGGGAAGGCCGAATTCTTTGATTCTTACGGATTCCCCCCCAATGCTCCTTTTTTCCCTAAATCAATCATGCGTTTTTTAAACACAAACTCAGTGTTAACAGTGTTAACTCCAGACAGTTGCAGGATGCTTTATCCACAACATGTGGAAACCACTGTGTGTATTTTTTACAACAGCGTTGTAAGGGGCTAGCTTAAAATCAGATATTGGATTTGTATTCTGAAGATTTAATTAGTAATGCAGTTTGTGAAAATTTATAACAGGAGAACGAGACCTATGTATCTGTTTAAGCTTCATGTAAATGAGAATTGTCAGATGTGTAACCGAATGCATGATTTTAGGATCTGTCATAATTGCTAAATCAGTCATGAACAGAAATAAACAATGTTAGAACAGTGTATGAATAACACTATAGACACTATAGAATGATAGAATAATGCTTGTGTGTATGTTTGTGTGTGTGCGTTTAAGCTTAATGACGTGGCATTCTCATATATGTAACGCCTGCTAACCTGATAATAAAATATTATATACACATGAATTATGTTTATATGTAGTTAATAAATCCATACATACAAACACCATAGTTTATCACGCGTTACATTTTTTATTCAGCACACACAAAAACCAAATAAACTAAAACAGTGAAACACCACTGATAATGTTCTTTGACATACAAACACAATAACAATAATAATAATAATAATAATAATAATAATAATAATAATACATTTTTTATTATCAGAATCACACAAGGATTTAACATTTTACAGATAACATCAATGTATGTATTTCTATAGCCTATATATAAACAAACAACAACCAAAATAATAATACAAAAAATAAAACCATGAGGACCCGCTTTACAGAGACAGCCATGGTAATTTCCCAAACAGCCGATGCTTTTTAGCTGGCTGGTCTCTTTGTGGTGTTTCGGGTGGGGCAGCCGCCCCCTCCATCGAAATATCAAAGTCTGGTTCAGGAGAAATAGGATTTCTCTGTATAGACATAGAACTGTTTCTAGTAGGTGTTGTTTTCAGTTTCTCCAACACCTCCCTGTTTATTCTGTTAGACAGTACCGAACCGGGGATGTTAATCTCCGCCATCGCCATCATAAAACTGCCCCAGCCTTTGGGGGCTCTTCCTGTGGCCAGCGTGTGCGGCTGTGTGACAGCCCTAACCAGATCAATCACATGAGACCCACGAACAGGGCCCCCCTTGTACACAAATTCCCCATTCTCATTCCAGCTAGCTATAGAATTGTTGGACACCATTTCGGCATTTTTATTTTGCCTTTGTGGGATAGCGTCTAAAATATAATCGAAAACAGGCTCTGTGTGCGGTTTTTCGGCCGGGGTATCGGTGTCAGGCATCTGCAAAGTCAAAGTGGCTTTTTCAGATTCTGCCTGCCGCGTCAGGGCCAAGTACCTCTGCAGCGCTTTGTCATATTCACCCAATTGAGAGCTTTGCAGAATATCTTTCATTTCACCATCCAATTTATATGTGGCTATTTTTCTGATGTCGTGTTCAACTGGAAAGTCCTCTTTAATTTGGCCCATCTGTTTCTGAGGTACTAGATACATTTTCTCAGTGAATTGCATTTTCATCTGGTCAGTAAGCCGGTAATGAGGGGAATGGCAATACTTAGCAAATTACTGATAAACCCCCCAGACTGATTCAATAGATTTCTCTTTCTCTTAACAGACACTGTCTTTTTACTAAGTGTTTTTATAATGTGGCCACTTTTCTTGAGTTTCTGAAATTGTTTAGCGCTCAAGCGGATGTTTCCTTTCAGTGTATTTAGAGCGATTTCTGACACGGCCTGTACCAGGTCGCTTCCAGCGGCGCACAGAATGGCCTTGTTGCGGCTTGGCTTTAACCAGCAGCTGCAGGAGAGCCAGTTTTCTCTTCATACGCAGTGACATACTGACAGCCAGAGTCACAGACAGCAAATGTGCTCAACGCTGGAAAACCAGCGGCTTTTACTTTCTTTGTTTTTTAAACACATAAACCACTGGGATGTCAGGGGGGAAAAGACCCGTCCTTAAACGGTATTCATCAGGGGTCTTTGACATGACATCGACAAATAAGTATCCGAAATACTTCTTGGTGGCATCTTCAAAAGCTTCCAAAAAATATTGAGATTTGCCTGGATACATCTGTCGAGCTAACGTTGTAATCTGTAATTTATCTCTCGGTCTTTTGCAGTGTTCTCATCTCAAAGTGCCAGTCACGTTTAACACGTACTATCCCCGGTTGCCGCAGTGCAATGTCTTTTATTTCACCATTTGCACCAGCCTACTTATCCGCATAGTCAAGTATCAAATCTTTTAGGCTATCGAAATTAATTTTCTCACTATTAGCCACGTTTAATGTGATACCCTTTACCTTGATACAGGCTTTCCCTCCTGAGAGCTTATATCCATAGGATTTAGGTGCTGTTGCAACAAACTCTGTAATGTGCTGATCCGGAGGCAGCTCACTTGTCAATTGACCCAGATAATCTCCTAACTTGGGGTCCCACTGTCCTGGCCTGCTTACATAAATGATTGAATCAGTGTCATAATACAAACAACGACCTTGTAATGAATCCAGAAGAGAGTACAGTTCTAACCTAGCATAGGCGGTGGTGAAACTGGCAATACAAATATTTACATTTGAAAGCTGTGTGTAGTGCTCTTTTCCCCGTTTCCAGGTGACACAGGCACATAAAAAACACATAAAATCATCGTCATCATCAATAAAATCACAAGACGGGACCTCGTGGTATGGGGCAAACACGTATTTAAATAATTCGTTGGGGTCTCTCACAATACTGGTGTTTTGTAAATCTGGTCGTTGTCCAAATTTTCCCCATAAAGAATTCAAAAACAGTTTTGAAATCTGTCTTTTGGCCGGATTCTTAGTAATGTTGTAATGGTCCAAGTGTACCCCCTCTCTGTCATGATACTCTCTGATGTAGTGTTCACGGTCTGTGTCATTTTTGCACCACTGGGGGTAGCCTGAAGCTTCTTGTTTGCCTTTTAAATGCGTTTTAATATATTCACTAAACAACGTGTTGGTCGAGTGCTTAAAGTGCCAGATCTCGTATATTTCTGCTATTCTGTAACCCTTATCTACAGCAGACAGCAGCTCTGGCATGCACCAGACACCGGTAAGCGCTCTCTGCTCGTCGCTGTGTGTGCAGGGGGGCCCTGCTGGGTGTCAGCGCACGTCCGACAGAGTGTAAAGAACAGTTTTTTACCAACTCTGGTCGGTAGCACAGGGAAAAACAACCTTCTAGGAGGGTAAACTTTGACTTTTGCGAGCCCAAAGTAATTTTGTAAATCTTCAAAGCCCTCGCATATTATATCCGGGTGACCAACGGGGTACAATTTGGTTTTATTTACAAACGGGTACAGACTGGTGAAATCATAGTAACGGAGTTCCTAGCCAGGTTTTGGTTGATAATACAGGGTCACTGCATTCGTCCACCCACCGAATAGAGACTCCCTGGGGTCTAAAGGCGCTGGTAACTGTGATTCGGAAATAAATGCCCTAACATCCTGGTCTTCATTCAGCATTGTCTTCCATTTGTGTTCCCACATCACTTTAACATCAAACCCTTGTAATTTTAAGAATTCGGTTTTATACATTGTCTTTTGATATAGCCAGCCGAATGTTGTTTTTGTCACACTGTTAACGTCATTTTCGCTATAACAGGTATCGCAACCATGAAAAAAACATCCATGGTACTCAAAAGCAGTGTACACACCGTTTATTACTGCAAAACCATCTAGATAGTATGGGCCAAATTTATGCTCACCACCCAGCTTTAGTGCGTGTTGTATACTGATGTTGTCTGTGTGTTCAGTATACATGAGCCACTGAATAGCGGGGGTCGAGAACCGCTTTTTCTGGTTGTGATAATTGTCATGGACTAATGCTATGGTCTGCGGTCTGAGAAACATGTACCGGTACATGGTCATACACACAGAGGCTAATGTGATGTACTGAAACGGGTCAAGACTGACTTTAATCAGGTCTGAATCAGGGTCAGATGGACACTTCAGACGTATCTGCTCTGTCATACGTAATATCTCGTTTCTAAATGTAGTACAAGCTTGTCTCAGTATGTCCACGTCCTGTCTACAATACCGCTTCAATTCATCGAGTTTGTGCTCATCGTACCATTCCTGAAACTGTGTTTTATCTGCACCCATCATGTAGTCTACCCCGTAAAATTGTTCAGCGGGTAAGGGTCCTACATAATTTTGGTTTGCGACCGTGTTAAAGAAGTGTGGGAAATGGCCTTTCTCACCCTCAAACCCCATTGCTTTTGGCATATTGCTCAGTTTCAGAGGCAAGAAATGTAATGAATCAATGAACCTGATGTTCAGAGCGGTCACTGTCATGCACATAATTTTACCTCCTTGTGTGATGAAGTGTGTAGCAACCTTTTCACGTATGAGCTCTCTAATGACCAAGTAGTTATCATAGCCTTTACCATTGTGTGAAATAAAAGTGTAGTTTTTAAAACACGTGTCAATGAAACATTTCACAAAGTCAGATAAGCAAGAATCCCCATAAAACTCCCATGTGCATTTGTTGTTTATGTGTGAGGCATAAACATAATTTGGGATGTGTGTCCTGTTTCTTGCATGCATTCAAAATCAAAGAAAATGTATTTTTCCGATTGTTTGGGGATGTTTATTACGCTCATGTAGCATACATGATTGTCAGGTGTCTGGATAACACTTTTACAGCACGGAAAGAGCTTTTCTTCACAAGTGTGCATTATTGGGAGAAAAGTCCAGCACTCTGTACAGTAAAAGTGTTGAACACACTGAATCTCTTTGGTGGCAGCTTTAGCCTTGTGTCTCCTGAGACAGACACCACCTCTACAGAATATTTTACATACATCGCATCTGGTGATGGTCTCTTTAACCTCAAAACAGTGGGGGTCTAAACACGCTCTGCACAAATTCCGACACGTGTGACAATTTTTATGCCCATATACTGCGTGGCAATAATCACAGAAATAGTTAACACCTATAAATGTTCTGATGTTTAAAACCCCGTAGTAATGCTGTTTGTGAAGTAAAACAAACATCTGTGCATTCTTTCCCTTTCCACAGGCGGTACACACTGGCGGCAAAACATAAATTGTTACCTTGGTTTTTGAAATCAGTGAGGCATGCCCTTTTCTTGTCTATTATCTTGCAAAACAAAATACCTTTTATACGTCTCCGTACCCCACCTTGCATATTAGGATTTCGGTGTGACTTTGCAGTAAATTAGCTATGCTCTCTAGGAAATCTGTTTCATCCAGCTCCCCCAAATGTTGCCTTCTCTAACAGAAAGCATTATTTAATGACCCCGAGCTCAGTCTAAGCTGTACAAAATCATTAGGACCCACATTGTGTGATATTTCATTTAACAGCCCTTGCGCAGCACCAGTACGATTCTACCAGATCCAGATTCACAAACCTGAATTCTTCATAAAACTCCATTCCCCGGAACCTGTTAAGTTCCCGGTCATAGTGACGAATACGCTCCAAAAACACCCGAGGCGGGTCCCCGCCATCACCACCCTCAACCATTTGTTCAGCATTTTCATTATTCACCTCTAACATTGCTACATCACCACCCCCAATCTGATTATCATTATTATTCGCTTCTAATGCTTACCCATCAGACACGTGCAAATCTATATATTCCTGAATTTCCAAGTCTGGTTGGTTATTATTATCAGCTTCTAATGCTAATTCATCAGACACAATGAAATCAATATATTCCTGAATTTCCAAGTTTGCTGGGTGGTCATCAACCGCCACTGTGCTGTAATGGTGTCTGTGATCCTGCTAATTGTGACACATCCATTCTAGATTTAAGCCTACGCAGCATTCTTTTGGCTACATTAATATTCTTTATCAGTACTGCCGTGATACGTGCAGACCAAGTGTCTTTGTGTCTTACTTGTTTCATTATTTGTTAATTGCGGTTTTCACTCACAGTGTGACGATTCAGCAAACTCGATGTTATACCCTTTTTGTTTTACCACATTTGTCAAAACATGTATTTTTCTATGAGCTGTGTGTAAATCTTCTACCAGTTGCCAACAAATGTGACATATTTTACTAAACAACAGGGCCCTAGAATCATCAGAGGTCTGAATGCCTGTACAGGGTATTTGTTCACCTGACCTGTCTATCTCTTTATGCACACTCGGAGTGGGGTTAACTGTGCTATTTGTCTGCTTACCTCTTTTTACAGTAGCGGGCTGTCTTACTGCGTGCTTTTCTCTGAAACATGCACTCTACCTTCAAGATGGTTTAGTGACTTGTTAGAAAGTGTGGATGAGAAAATAATGCAAATAGTTGAGAAGGTTATAAAAAACAAGGCTTATCAAGTGTTTTACAAACATAAATAAAATACTGTTTGTGTCTGCTCTGCTTTTCTGTGCAATAAGACATTATATTAATTCATATATTTTTTCAGAGAAAGAAACCCCCGGGGCCCCTGGAATTACGTTTACGTGTTTGAGGAATCTATGTTTGAAGATGTCATCCTCACTCTAATAGCTCACAAGTTTGGTGATTTGTATGATACTGGTAATTCTGATGTGAAATCGCTAGTTGCTGATGTTGAAAAAACAGTGGCGTCCCTCCCCAATGTGCTCAAGAGAATGCTGTATAAAGAGACACATCCTGGTGAATCTGCTTTTACAGCTGTCCAAAAAGTTCTGCACAGTTCTTTTGGAAATACTATCCCTATCATGACCAAACCCAATTTCTACACTGTGCTAGACAGAATAGTGTCACTGCCCTGGCCAATAAACAAGTAGAGGGAGTAGCTAGTGCAGTACAGTTCAGTTGTTTCTTCCTGGCTGCTGTAGGTGTTGGGGAAGCGGGATCATTGGTCACCCGAGTCAGTATCTAATCTCACTGTCTACATCTGACTTGATGCCTTGTTGTCATTTTTAGAGCTGTCACAATAAAATATTGACATTGAAATATATTTTACTGAGTCTCATATTTTGAATGTCTATACCTTTTCTTTCTCTTTTATTTTTCCAAAACTGTACCACCCCAAAAATAATCATAAAATATATAACCTAAAATCATCACACGCACATCACTAAACACAGTTTAAAATACTTTTTTATTAAAACTTTATGTTGTTGTTCTCTTTTTATTTTAATGTATTTTATTTTGCTAACAACTTATCATAACAAACCTAATCATAAAACATAACCTAACACAAATAATAATAAGTTTAAACTCTTAAACATTACACACACACACACATACACCATCAGGGTGAGATGGCAGTAAACACTTGTCAAGATGACCTGTGCCCTTTCCAAAATGCCTGTCATCCTAACAAGATGGAGGTCATCCAAACAAGATGGCTGTCATCCTAACAAGATTACGGTCATCCAAACAAGATGGCTGACAGGAGAGGGTCAAAGGGTAAAACCTGTATCCTAACAAGTTGGCTGACTGGAGAGGATCAAAGGGTACAGGGTAAGGAGGGGCTTCCTGGCCCGTGGGGCTTCTGGGTAAGGAGGGGCTTCCTGGCCCGTGGGGCTTCTGGGTAAGGCGGGGCTTCCCAGCCCATGGGGCTTCTGGGTAGGGGTGGGGCCACCTGACACTTTGACATAAAGTGCCATCATTACTACTCATAAGCGCAATATGTACAATATCTTTCCCGTTCCTGAGAAAACTATGTTTGAAAACTGTAATTTTTTGCCTGGACTACAATCAAGATGGCTACCAAACCATGTGACATTATGCCGCCATTTTGCGATCTAGTGACCATGCCATAGACCCCTACATCCATTCAAAGTCTGGTGACTTTTTAGACTGCGGTTCAAAAGTTATAGGCATTTGAACATATTCTGGTGGAAGAGAAGAAAAAATAAGTATAATAATAATAATAATGACCAGTGACCACCACATTGCTTATGGGATCAATTCTGTCAAGTAACAATCAGTCCAATACATTCTAACATAGTTCCATACTGCACCATATGCATTTATTTGCAACTTGACCATCTCTGAAATTTGATTGGCTCATGGCGGCCATTTTGTTTTCTCAATCAACTTGCCTTGAACAAATCTGATAGAGGAGCTAGCCAAGGTCACGTGTACAAAATTTCATATCAATCAGACCAACCATTTCGGAGATGAAGATCGTTGAAGATTCTTGGCCAATCCAATATGGCTGCCAAACAATATGACTTATTGACTTGTTTTGAACAAATCTGAATTTAGGCCATAACATAACATCACACACCAAGTTTCACATCTGTCCCGTCTGCGGTTTCGGAGAAGAAGATTTTTGTATATTTTCCAAAATGTGTCACTTAAGCCACTATGGCCACCAGACCATGTGACATATGGCCTCCATATTGAATATGGCATAGTACTACATAGCCATCTATCACTGTATGAAGTTTCATGAGTTTTCATCAAGCGTTGGTTTTTATAGGCTTTTGAAAAGATACTGCGGAAAAATAATAATCCTAACAATAACAATAGGGTTCCAGCAACTTCGTTGCTTGGCCCCCAACTTTTGAGGCTTCCAGGTGCTTGGAGTCGAGAAATGTATGGCTTCAGACTCATAAAAATATGAATCAGATGAAGACACATGTTGACAACAATTGTTGCTTAAAGGTTTTGGTAAGTAGAGTATTCAAGGTCAAGTTCCCCCTCTTGTGGTCTAATATTTTAAGGAACAAGCCATTTCAATCTCAATAAACCAACTACACTTATTTGATTGAAATGTATCAATTTAATTACATTAGTAGTACCATCAATACTTCTAATATCATAATATAGTAGTAAACAGTTTATTCTCTAAGTTTCATTTTGTGTACTTTAAAACACAATCTAACCATTTAAGTAGCTTTAGATTGCTGCTGCTCTCCATTTTTCCATTTGCCTTCTCAAGCTTATTTAGTTGCATACCTGGTGTTTCATATAGTTATCACGTTGATTTCTGATGTATGCGTTATATATATTTACAGCTGGAAAAGCAAAGTATATCACTAAGGAGCAAATAGCTCCAATTAGTTTTTACTATTGCGCCTGACCGAGTATGTCCGTATGTCCGTATGTTGTCTTATGTTCAACTCTATAGAGCCAGCGATTAAATTATCCATTACAGAAATGATCCATTAGGACAAGGCACATCAGGAGGTCTGTGCAATAGGAACAGTCTGGACACCATTTTAAGTTCCGAACGGAATTAACGTCTTTACTATCTACATATTTATTTATTTATTTATACATTGTTGGTTTTTTTTTTTACATTTTGGCACAAATTATCCTCCATACTATCCATGACAAAATTAAAAATAAATACATGGAGAAAATAATAAATACATGAATTAATGTGGAAATAAATAGATGGATAAATAAACAGATTTTGAATTAAATACAATAATAAATAAATCTCCATGTATTTATTAGAACATGTATTTATTTATTTCAACATTTATTTATTATTTTCACTGCGAATTTGTTTTAAATTTTAATTACAGTGAAAATAATCAATACATTAATACATAAATACATGTTCAAATGGACATTTTTTTATGTCAACACTACTACATTTATTCATTTATTTATGTAATGTGAAGCGATTCAAGTAATGAATAAACAATGTATTTGCTAAAATAAATTTTGCTTAAACTTTAAGGGGAACTGCACCACAATTTTATCTTAATTCTGTTATTTGTATAAATTGTTTTAAATATAGCAATGTCACAAATGTCTGAAGTGAAGATATATTTATTAATATGATTTTCTTAAGGAATAGGTGGCCATTTTCTCTCCACCAGACCCTCGGTAACAGTCTGTACTAGTATGTGTAAGACCTGTAGGCAATACAAAGTAAAAGCATAATAATAATGATGATATTATTTATAACTAGAATGCTAAAGTTCCATGAGAAACATTGTGGAAGTACAGTAAGCAGTATGTTTCAGTGTACATGTAATATATTAAGTACTATAGTACATCACAAGGTACTACAGTAAACTATAGTATACAACAGGGTAGTTCAATATTTGTCTAAGTACCGTAGGAGGCACTATAGTACATTACAAGATACTATAGTATATCACGTAACAAGAGTATACTATAGTATAACAGTGTACTATCGTATGTCACACATTATTCAGTATACCATAGTATAAAAGTTTAGTGTGGTATACAACAGTGTCCTACAGTATTTGTTGTACTACTGTAGTAAGTACTATAGTATAATTGTATTGTTTTATTGTCTATCTTAATTGTAGTTTTAATATTTAATTAACTATATTTTCTTGTAAAGAGCTTTGTGATACACTATGAAATTTCTATGGAATCCGAATGTGTTCAATTTCGTTGGATTTCATGAAATCCGAATGCATGAAATTGCATGATTTAATCAGGTGAATACAGATTAAATCGTGATGCAATTGCATGCTATATAAAGGGTGTTTAGGAGCGAGACTACATGGTGAAGTTTTGAGTTTTGAAAGAGAAAAGCAAGATCAAGAGTGTAAATATGTATAGGAATATTTAGTTATGGCAGCTTCTGCCATGCTGTACATTGGCAAAAAGAAGATGGCTTCACTCACATCTATGCAAGTGTACACTCAGCATTTGTTGCAGAAATTAATGAAAGCAATACTAGTTTCAGTACTGTACTTCGCAAAAACATATTTGCATATTTGTTCAAAACTTGTACTTTAATATTTTTGCGATATCTAACACTGATAGTCCTACATTGTTTCATGTGTGCATGTATTTAAACAAAACAAAAACAAACAAAAAACATCATTGTTCTCTTTTCTTTGCTAAAACTATTTTTGTTACATTGAATCAGGGGTATGCATACATCTGGAAGGCACACTATATGTAATGGTAAGTTACAACAACATAAATGACACAGTATATTTATATATATATATATATATATATATATATATATATATATATATAATCATCACAGTATAGTTCTTAAAAGATCATATATCAAGCAGATTTAAACAAATTAAAAATGTCTATTATAATGACTGGCTATTATACAGTACACACTAGAAGCACCGACATTTCAAACTACCTACAAGAGCCAAAACTATAGTATAATAATGATCAAATAAAAAACTTTATTTGCGTTTATGCAGCTAAAATGCTGTAGGCATATTTAATACATATATTTAGGAAAAGTCAGGAATTGGTATCCATAGTGTATTCAGGAACACATAGTAATTCAAATTAAATCAGTCAAACTGACCAGCCGTGCACTTCTAGAGTTAAATTATAAAGGCATATCATGCAAAAGATCACATCACGTGTACAGTATCAGCACACAAACTACAGGGTCACAAGCCGCTAATGGGAAACTAAACTTTGGATTCAAACTCGATTTGTAAGAAAATATTGAAGACAAGGAAAGGTTTTCTGTTTCATTTGCATGCAATGCTTTTCTTACAAGAGCAGTGTAGTTTACAGTATAATTTGTGAGCACCCATTTGCTATAGCAATTATAATTTAGTTTGCTTATTATAATGATTTGGTGTTTTTTAAATATATATTCCTATATATATATATTTTACCATTAATGTTACAGCGTTGTTTTTATTTTAATAAGTGCCCGATTAATCAGCAATTGCCCATTGATTAACCGATCAAATATTTGAATGGACTGACAGCCTTAATATATATGTGTGTGTGTTATTGTAATGAAATGTATGGTTTGTATTATTATTAGCAACTGTACGCTATCCAAAACAGAGGTATGGAATATTTTGCTTTTGACAGCTTAAAAAGAAAAATATGTGAACAAAGACCAATCAAGGCTAACTTACCAGTATACAAAATAACATTTATAAATATAAATGTAAAACTTTTTGAAGAGCCGGTATTAATGTTTTGTATAAACTGTATAATGTTTTATATTAATGATTGAAAAACATGTCAACAGAGCCAATTGTATTAATTGTCAAGCAAGCAAATTTTAGCAAGGCTGTTCTGACACTCCCAGCATCTCCTTCAAGATTTCTGTGGCTAATCTGTGGCTGGAGAGGTCACCTCATCATTATTGATCAACAGTTGCTTTGAGAACTATGAGACCAGACCTCTGCCAGTAGATCAAAGGAAGCCATCTTGATATGTTTATTCATTTATTTACAGTAGTTTACAATTAAGATTAAACATAAATTAGTACATTTTGTGCACCCCCAATTCCTAATATGAGGGGCAAAGCTAACGAACTGAGCTTCCGTCCCTCAGTCCCAACAGCTTTCATATGATATTATTTTAATATAGTGATACAACATTTTGTGACATTCCTGTTTTGGATGCCCTATTTTTCAAGTTTGATTGTAATACATGAGTGTTATTAAAGTTTTAACTTAGAGTTACAGACTACATTTGCTGGGCACATCTAAAGACTAGCAAAAATTTATATTTGGATTTCGTTTTGTGAAAATTACTTCACGCTGGGGAATGATTTATTGCAGGATTTACATATGGTAAGAACAGTATAATTATTAATACTATGTATGTGTAACAACGGAGATAAAGTGCTCAGTTTAATTTATTTAAAAATGTGTTATGCTAATTTAGGTAAGGTAGCTGGGGTTTATTAGGGTGTGTGCAGGGGTTTTAGAGTTGGTGACCACGTGTGCGGAGCAACACCTGGAACTGTGTGAACTTCTTCTGGGCAAGAGGCGCTTAGTTTTTTCTTAGTTTTTTTAGTTTTTTTCTTCAATAAATCTAGCAGCAAGTAAGCAAACGATTTGTGGGCTACTTGTTTTCCCCCGCTGAAAATACTACATTGGCATCAGAAATGAGGATGGACACTTACGGCTCCTGGCCAGCAGACAGGGGAGGAGGGGGCGCAGGCCAGAGACTCCAGCTCTTCAGGCAGCCAAGCGTGAGCGGCAGAAAAACCGGCAGTGTGTACAGTGTCGGTCTGCTGTGTATCGCTGTTTCAATAATTAAATTATTATTATTATTTATCTCTTGGCAGACACCCTTATCCTTACAAAACAAAATAATAAATAATAATTCATAATAACCAATAAAATGCCCCCCCAATGCTACAGTATGTAAGTTACTATAAGTACATGTAAGTTATTGTTAACAGTAGTAAGCTACTAGTAGTAGTTTTTGAAAATAATCGAAACGTTAAACGATTTGAAAAAGGTGTTTAAGGAAAATAAGCTAAGGCTATTAGATAAGGATAATATAGGGAATTAATTGGCTGGTATGTATACTATGTTTCTACCAAAGTTGTAACAGGAGTTGGAATTTTGGGGGTAGAAGAAAAGCTGTAAAAATCCTCAGATTAAACTTAATGGATAATTATTTACTGAATATTGGCATATATCATTTGTTTGTACATTTTCTTATCTTGAAAATTATCAAAAAGAAATATAACAAACATTAGAATTAGAGTTACCCTGTGTTAGACTTGTGTCCTTAATTAGAGATAATTAGAGTTGCCTTGTGATAGACTGGTGTTGCTGCAGGGTTGGGCTTCGGAACACTTTAATTTTGTTAAAAAGTAAACAAAATTGGAAACATATATATACACACACATTTAATTGCATGTAATTAACTTAATTAAAAAAAAGTAAATTAAAAACTAAAACAGTAAAATACGTGTATACAAAAAAACAAATCAGTCTGTTACTATTTTTATATTATACATACTTATTTAAAATAACACATCATCCAATAGGCTTCTGGTTTGGAGCCAAACAATAGCACTAAATGCTACTCCTCATTGCTAATTGCAATAGATTGATTGCATTTTTTTTTTACTTTGGATAGTTATGTCTGCTACTACAGGGAGAAGCTGTTCGATCTCCTCCACAGTCTTCAATCCCATCTGCCGTAGAAGGTCCTCCACTGGGGCAAGCAATTGCTCCCCTTTCTCTGTGAACAGTAGGAAACCTTCTTCGGTGTCACAGAACCTCAGGATGGTTTTCTGTTTCTTTTCTGTTTTTTATGTTGACTCCTGAATGAGAATTAATTAGATGCTTTTCTGGTTTTACCCAATTTATCCTGATTTCTAAAGGAATTAACGGAATGTAAAAAAGATTTGGAGAGGTTGAGCTTGAGGTGGTGTGAGTGCATCCAGGCAGAGATAGCAGACAAGCAGGAAGAGATGCAAGAGGGGATGAGAATGTCGGAGGAGGGAAAAGACAGGAAGATCTGGGCATCATCTGTGTAAAAATGGTAAGAGAAACCATGGGATGCAATGAGGGGGCCCAGGGAGTGAGTGTAGAGAGAGGACAAGAGGGGACCCAGAATGGAGCCTTGGGTTACACCTGTGAGGAGAGGTTGGGGCGTGGATGAGGAACCTCGCCATGTCACTTGGTAGGTCCCGTCGCTGAGGTAGGAGTAGAACCAGGTGAGAGCAGTTCAGAGATTCCAAGGTCAGCGAGGCAGGAGAGGAGGATGGAGTGATCGACAGTGTCAAATTCTGCAGAGAGATTGAGGAGGATGAGGACTGAGGAGAAGAAGGCCACCCAAGCACAGCTGAGGGAGTCAGTGACTGTAATTACATAAAATCCATTACCAGTAAAAACATGGAATATGCATACCTTACAAAGGTTACAGATTTTTTTTTTATCATTCTTGCCTCACAGAATTACAGACCAGTTGCAGCAGTGAAGTTGAAACTCAAGAACTTTCTTGTTTGTTTAGATTTGCACTCTTCTCACAGAACTGGTAACTGAAGTGCCCATAGGAAACCCACACAGACAGAGGTAGATCATGTGAACTCCACACAGACAAGCCCCCAAGCCAGGACTCAAACCCCAGACCCCTGTACCGGTGAGGCAGCAGTGCTAACCACCATGCCACCATGCTGCCCTACTAGGTCCACATTATTTTATACAGCTCTGGAAAGAATTAAGAGACCACTGCACATTTTTCTTAAATCAGCATCTCGACATGTATGGCAGTCATTCCATGCCAGTGTCTGTTGAATTCCAACACAGACACACCTCATTCTACTCAATGAGGTACTAATTAGGTGATCACCTGAACCAAATCATATTTAAGGAAGAAAAGTATATCACTATCCTCTTGCATTAGGACCAGCTGGATGGCAAAAACAGTGCTAGTAGAACCTCAAAAGTAATTGGAATCAGAAAATAACTATTGACCATGCCAAAAGAGTTGAAAAGGAAAGTTTTGAGAAAATTAGGTTTCAATTCTGGCTTTACTGGCAGAGGGATACAGTGAGAATTGCTTCCATTCTTAAAATGTCAAAGATGGCGGTTCATAAGAACAAGGTCAAGCAGCAGACATTGGGGACAACAAAGCTACAAAGCTACCAGCAGAAGACAAAAACGACTCTCCACTGACCGGGATGACCGCCAACTTATTGGAATGTCACTCAACAACCGTAGGATGACATCAAGTGACCTACAAAAAGAATGGCAAACGACAGCTGGGGTGAAGTGCACTGCGAGGATGGTTCGAAACAGGCTCCTAGGGGCAGAGCTGAAGTCTTGCAAAGCTAGAAAAAAGCGAGAAGCAAAGAAGAGCCAGGCTGAGGTTTGCAAAAGACCATAAGGTTTGGACCGTAGAGGACTGGAGTAAGGTCATCTTCTCTGATGAGTCAAATTTTCATCTTTGCCCAACACCTGGTCATCTAATGGTTAGACGGAGACCTGGAGAGGCCTACAAGCCACAGTGTCTCGCACCCACTGTGGAATTTGGTGAAGGATCAGTGATAATCTGGGGGTGCTTTAGCAAGGCTGGAATCGGGCAGATTTGTCTTTGTGAAGGACGCATGAATCAAGCCATGTACAAGGTTGTCCTGAATGAAAACTTGCTTCCTTCTGCTCTGATCCTTCTGCTGTGTTCCCCAAATCTGAGGATTGTTTTTTCCAGCAGGACAATGCTCCATGCCACACTGCCAGGTCAATCAAGGTGTGGATGGAGGACCACCAGATCAAGACCCTGTTATGGCCAGCCCAATCTCCAGACCTGAACCCCATTGAAAACCTCTGGAATGTGATGGATGGAAGATGGATGGTCACAAGCCATCAATCAAAGCCGAGTTGCTTGAATTTGTGCGCCAGGAGTGGCATAAAGTCACCCAACAGCGATGTGAAAGATTGGTGGAGAGCATGCCAAGACGCATGAATGCTTTGATTGAAAATCACCAAATATTAATTTCTGAACTCTTTGTAAGTTAAAACATTAGTATTATGTTGTTTAAAAATTAATATGAACTTATTTTCTTTGCATTATTTGAGGTCTGACAACACTGCATCTTTTTTGTAATTTTGTCCAGTTGTAAATTTCTGCAAATAAATGCTCTAAATGACAATATTTTTATTTGGAATTTGGGAAAAATGTTTTCAGCAGTTTATAGAATAAAACAAAAATGTTCATTTTACCAAAACATATACCTATAAATAGTAAAACCAGAGAAACTGATAATTGTGCACTGGTCTCTTAATTTTTTCCAGAGCTGTATACACCTTTATATGTGCTGCCATATCAAACATTTAACACTAAAGCATGTTGTGAATAAATGTTATGCTTTGGAATTTTAATATTGACATGAATAGACAATCCATGCAAGTAAACTCAAACACACAATAACAAGTGGTATTGTCACTGTTGTATCCCACACATCCCGCAATTCACAAGCTCCCCTGCAGAGGTCAGCATCACCGGAATTCTAAACCCTCACATTCCCCAGCAATCAGCCACTTAACATTCCTCGGCACCATGTGCACTTGTTCTATCATCCTCGAACTCCCATTGGACCAGCACCCTCCTTCACCGTCCTCTGCTCCTCTCTGCTACACATATAAACCCCTCTGTGACTTTAATTCACTGCTAAGTCTTGTATCCTTTTGTTATTGATTGTTTACAACCTCCACGTGTTCCTCCACCAATTCCCGTATTCTCCCTACCAGCCTGTTTGCCTGATCATTGACCCCCTGCTTGTCTTATCGACCAGGACTTGTGGATTTCCCTGGACATTACGGTTTGCCGGCATTGACCACAGCCTGTTTCTGACCACCTCTCACTCCGCACCTGGGTTCCCCGCCATGGCAGTCCTTCGTTACAGGTATACAGTCCGGTCCATAAATATTTGGACAGACCCAATTGTCAATTTGGCTCTGTACACCATCACAATGGATTGGAAAGGAAACAATCAAGATGTGCTTTAAGTGTAGACTTTCATCTTTAATTGGAGGGTAGTTACATCCAAATCGGGTGAATGGTGTAGGAATTAAACCAATTTTTATGTGGTCCCCCCAATTTTAGGGGCTCAAAAGTATTTGGACAAACTAACATAATCATTAATTAAATTGTGAGTTTCAATACTTGGTTGTGATGCGGGACAGTGGCCTGTCCGAATGCCAAATATATTTGCACCATTGTTGCAGTAAGATTGTGTAACCCATGTATGAATTTAAGCTTTGTGTATTGCTCCGCAGAGGACAGGTGCAGTAGTTCTGTGTAGCTGATTTTTAGAAAAACATTTTCATCCAAGGCTATAGAGAAAACAGAAGACAAAGGAGAAGTCTGTGATCAAGTTTGGGGTACATCATTGACGTCATCCAGTTGCCCAGCAACCAAAGGGAGTCATCTTGTATATGATAGCATGTTCTTTAGAAAAACCTTAGATGTGTCTTGCTGACTGACCATCTCCAGAGCACTTAGTTGTAGCTGAATAAACTATTTTGGTATTATTTCAGTTAAATCGGGTCCTGAGTATTCCTTGTCCGCCTGTTTATTGAGGGAGTAAAATTTCTCCCTATCAGTTGCAAATCCTTTGCAGTCAATGACTGCCTGAAGTCTGGAACCCATAGACATCACCAGATGCTGGGTTTCTTCCCTGGTGATGCTATGCCAGGCCTGCACTACAGCTGTCTTTAGATCCTGCTTGTTCTTGGGGTGTTTTGCCTTAGATATCAAAACAAACCAATCAGAGAGCAAAAACATTAGGTGTGGCCAAATCCACTAATAAGAACATACTGGTGAGCGCAGGAACACCAAAAGGCCAGGAACACCACGGAAAACAACTGTGGTGGATGACAGAATTTTTTCCCTGGTGAGGAAAACCCCTTCACAACAGTTGGCTAGATCAAGAATACCCTCCAGGAGGTAGGCGTATCTGTGTCAATGTCAACAATCAAGAGAACACTTCACCAGAGTACATCTTGTGGTAAACCCTCTGTATTTAAACAGGAAATGGGAAGACCATATTAGAGTTTGGCAAAAAACATCTAAAGAACCCTGTACAGTTCTGGAACAACATCTTATGTACAGATGAGACAAAGATCAACTTGTACCAGAATGATGGGAAGAGAAGAGTATGGAGAAGGGAAGGAACTGCTCATGATCTGAAGCATACCACCTCATCTGTGAAACATGGTGAAGGTAGTGTTATGGTAAGGGCATGTATGGCTGTCAAGAGAACTGGTTGACTTTTGACAAAAGCAGCAGGATGAATTCTGAAATGTTTAGGGCTATGTTATCTGCTCAGATTCAGCCAAATGATTCAAAACTCATTTAACAGCACTTCACAGTGCAGATCAACAATAATGCGAAAGCAGGTAGAGGAAAGCAACCCCAAGAAGACTACCGTCACCAGCCACGAAACCAGACGGCTTCATGCCCTAGGGCTCGTTCAGGAGTTGAACACAGGACCTCTCGCACACTAAGTGAGAATCATACTCCTAGACCAACGGGCCAACTGAACAAGTGGCTTCACAAAGTTCTCCTCCTCAACAACACACTACATGTCGTCCTCCTCCTCCTCCTCCTCCTCCTCCTCCTCAACAACCACAACAAACTTGCATAATACACATTTGTTTTATAGAAAAACACACAGATGACAGTCTGATTTCCCTTCAGCTGCACAGGCAACAGCATCTGAGGTCAAAAGCCCTCTTGTGCAGAGGAGCCCAAAAGCTGGCTTTTGACAGAGAGCACACTGTTCAGTGACCACTTAATAAGTAGGACTAATCATTTCTTATTTTTTACAGAATAGGACACAGAAATAACTTATGATTACTTATTTGTTATCTACATTTTACTTTTCATAGTATTTCCAAACGTTTTTTATCGATGTATGAACAAACACAACCATTGAGACACACACTATTAGAGATTTTTCGTTTTATTTTCTTTATGAATGTAATGCAAAACAATATAGAGTAACAGTGACAAAAAGTGCCAGGGGTTTATGACAATACAGAAAGCACATTATAGAAAAGACCTGAAAAACACACAAGCACTACATCAGAGATACCACGCATTAAGTCCCTTCCCTGCGCTGTAGGCTCCATAGCGCTGCATCACTGCTGCCTCTCGCTAATCTCAAGATGGAGCTGGGGGTAGGTGTTCCATGGCCAGGCTGTCGTTCCCTCTGCCAAGTGTGTACAGGCCAAGATACCTCCATTACTTCAATCACTACATCTTCCGCTGACTTCTATAGGGGGCTGCGTGAACTACTGAAGTAATGCTGTAGAGATAAGTGTCCTTAAACTGGGAAATGGAAATAAAGATTAAGTAAGCATCACTCATTGAAGAAATGCATCACAGTGTCTCTGTCAGCCTGTACAGCAGCGCATGTTTGCTGTAGCCAACATTTATTCAGTGCCAAATTTCCTTGCACAAAGCCATAGCAGATTCTCAAGCCCTCCCATGTTGTTGATTATCTTGTATCCATGTATTAAGAATAATGGTAATGCTTTATTTTAAGTGTCCATTATAAACAATCTATTAACATGTTATGTTATTATTATATGATTAATTTTACAAATTATAAATATATTAGACATTTTTAAACTTTTTTGCTATAATATGTTTTAAGGTATTTAATAACATATTTAATAAAGGGTATAATAACATGACATTTGCACATTGATATCAATCTATTATCATTAACTGCCATGCCAGTTAATTGCTGCTATTATCCATCCATTTTTGAAACCAGTTATCCTGGCGAAGGTCGCCGAGCACTGATCCCGGCAGGCAAAGGGCACAAGGCAGGAATACACCCAGGACGGGACCCCAGTCCATCGCTGGGCAACACACACACACACACACGCAGACACACCCACATACAGGGCAATTTAGAGAAGCCAATTAACCTAACCCACATGTCTTTGGACGGTGGGAGGAAACCCACGTGGACACGGGGAGAACATGCAAACTACATAGTATAGCAAAAATGTTTAAATAAAAATGTCTAATATATTTATAATTTGTAATAATCATATAACAATAACATAATCAATAATTTGTTAATAGATTGTTTATAATGGACACTTGTTACCATAATAACTAATGTATGTTATCTATCTGTATGTAATGCTGTTGTCCTATAAGTCCTTACATTTGTAAACAGGGATTTTTGAAATAACCATTACTTATTTTGTGAAAAAACAGGGAAACAGAAATAAGGAATGAGTAACTATTACTTATTTCTTCATACTACTAGAATCAGAATTCACAGAAAAAGTAATAAACAAGAAAGATAAAAATAAATAACCATTACTTATTTAAAAAAAAAAAAAAACAGGAACCAGAAATAAATAAGTAAACTTTACTTATTTTGCAGAAAAAAATAAAACAGTTTATTATTAATATATTGAGGAAACAATGAAAAAAATAACCATTACTTATTTTTTGAAAATAAGGAATCTACTTCATAGAGGTTCTGAAATCAGCATACTTCTCATGGCAGGAAAGGAAACTGGAAGCCTTTTGACACATTTCTTGACTTTGATTGAAGATTTTCCAGTATTTTAATCAGACCTCCTGCCAGAATATATTCTGCAGTGGGTTTCAGAATGGGCTGCCAAAACTGCGTAATCTCCTCCACCAACCTTTCCTGGTTTTCCTTTGTTTGGTAAAACTGCATTTATGGAAGATACCCTTACAAAAATAAAATATTTAAAAATATATATTATTCTGAAATATGAAATGTATTTTAATGTATTAATATGTTTTATAAATGTGCATACCATTTTATAATATATGGTGAAAATATTCTTTTAAATATCAATTGCACTGTCACTTGATACAGAAATATGGTCAAATACACTATATTATACAATACAAATATTGCTTAATATAACTTAAGTATATTCAGAATTATATGTAAACTTGTTTTTAATATATCTATAATTATATGCAAATATACTGTAACATCTACACATGTATTTTATACTAAATATATAAAAATGCATACATATATGTCCCCTTATAATATACATTTAGTATACTGCTAAATACACAACAATCTCATATTGCATGTATTGTATACTGTGAATATATTAGACTGCAAAAATGTTGCATTCTAAATATACTGGTAGAATATATTTGGATAAACTTCCAAACACATGTATACATGAAGTGTAACTTAAAACATTGGGATACTTCAATACTTTAATAGATTTCACTTGGTGTTTGACCCCCTTTTGCCTTCAGAACTGCCTTAATTCTACGTGGCATTGATTCAACAAGGTGCTGAAAGCATTCTTTAGAAATGTTGGCCCATATTGATAGGATAGCATCTTGCAATTGATGGAGATTTGTGGGATGCACATCCAGGGCACGAAGCTCCCGTTCCACCACATCCCAAAGATGCTCTATTGGGTTGAGATCTGGTGACTGTGGGGGCCAGTTTAGTACAGTGAACTCATTGTCATGTTCAAGAAACCAATTTGAAATGATTCGACCTTTGTGACATGGTGCATTATCCTGCTGGAAGTAGCCATCAGAGGATGGGTACATGGTGGTCATAAAGGGATGGACATGGTCAGAAACAATGCTCAGGTAGGCCGTGGCATTTAAACGATGCCCAATTGGCACTAAGGGGCATAAAGTGTGCCAAGAAAACATCCCCCACACCATTACACCACCACCACCAGCCTGCACAGTGGTAACAAGGCATGATGGATCCATGTTCTCATTCTGTTTAGGGCTCACTTTAGATTTGAGGAAACACTATTTACTTGTATCAGCGGTCATTCATTTGTCATTAATAGTTCTTCCAATTTCCGACCTTTTAGTTCCAGAGACCAATGTTTTGGTACCAGCTAAAAAACAAAAAAAACAAATGTACATTAATTGGACAAATATGAAATATATAGTTACATGTAAAATATGGCCCAATATACAACGCTACAATTATTACAATTTACTTGCACTGTAATTACACGGTAACAAGAGTGAATTGACCAAGTAGTTTGTGTATAGTTAATTCAATTATTAAATACTAGTATGGATGATGTATGATTACAGAACGAGCTTACATACACTAAACAAGTAGTATGGCTTATTTACATGTAGTGTGTGTTTTTAACTTTACATATTCATGTAAAATGCTGCCAACCTTTGTGATGTTACCGATGACCTTAAACTCACCCCTTCTTAAAGTGTAACCACATGTGGTGATCAGGTGAGGGTCTGCCTCAAGCAGTTATGTGCTTGCCCAGGAGAACATGCAATATTGCCTATTATCTTGGCTCGTTGGTCTAGGGGTATGATTCTCGCTTAGGTTAGAGGTCCCGGGTTCAACTCCCGGACGAGCCCGCTTGGCCCCGCTTTGCATTCTCTGAAGCATTCGTTTGTTCTCTCTCGATGCTTGGCTTCTGGGCTCCTCTGCACCAGGGAGGTCTTTCAACCTCAGATACTGTTGGCTGTGTAGCTGATGGGAAATCAGACTGTCATCTGTGTGTTTTGTTTTCTTTAAAGAAAATGTGTATTTTACAAGTTCGTTGTTGTTGTTGAGGAGGAGGAGCACATGTAGTGTGTTGTTGAGGAGGAGGAGGACGAAATGTGGTTTGCCGGCTTGTTATGGAGACCTTTGCTGAACGTGTACTCCTGAGCTGCACCAAAGGAGAGGCATTCTTTTCAGTTGTTTGCGGGCCTGCTGAACCATGCTCTCAGTGCTGTCTCACTGGGGATACGGTTACCGTTCTGGAAAGACACTTCAGCGCTACAGTCCATGCTATCAGTCAGTGAGCGTAGGTCTCCCGGTCTGCCCCAAAGCAGTTACGCGCTTCCCCAGCAGAAACTGCGACACCCTCCGTTAACTTGGCTCGTTGGTCTAGGGGTATGATTCTCGCTTTGGGTGCGAGAGGTCCCGGGTTCAACTCCTGGACGAGCCCGCTTGGCCCTGCTTTGCATTCTCTGAAGCATTCGTTTGTTCTCTCTCGATGCTTGGCTTCTGGGCTCCTCTGCACAAGGGAGGGCTATCGACCTCAGATACTGTTGGCTGTGTAGCTGATGGGAAATCAGACTGTCATCTGTGTGTTTTGTTTTCTTTAAAGAAAATGTGTATTTTACAAGTTTGTTGTTGTTGTTGAGGAGGAGGAGGACATGTAGTGTGTTGTTGAGGAGGAGGAGGACGAAATGTGGTTTGCCGGCTTGTTATGGAGACCTTTGCTGAACGTGTACTCCTGAGCTGCACCAAAGGAGAGGCATTCTTTTCAGTTGTTTGTGGGCCTGCTGAACCATGCTCTCAGTGCTGTCTCACTGGGGATACGGTTACCGTTCTGGAAAGACACTTCAGCGCTACAGTCCATGCTATCAGTCAGTGAGCGTAGGTCTCCCGGTCTGCCCCAAAGCAGTTACGCGCTTGCCCAGCAGAAACTGCGACACCCTCCTTTAACTTGGCTCGTTGGTCTAGGGGTATGATTCTTGCTGAGGGTGTGAGAGGCCCTGGGTTCAACTCCAGGACGAGCCCACTTGGCCCCACTTTGCAGTCACCGAAGTGTTTGTTCGTTTGCTCTTGAAGGCTGGCTTCTGGGCTCCTCTGCACAAGGGAGGGCTATCGACCTCAGATACTGTTGCCCGTATAGCTGATGGGAAATCAGACTGTCATCTGTGTGTTTTGTTTTCTTTAAAGAAAATGTGTTTTTTACAAGTTCGTTGTTGTTGTTGTTGTTGTTGAGGAGGAGGTGGAGGACATGTAGTGTGTTGTTGAGGAGGAGGAGGACGAAATGTGGTTTGCCGGCTTGTTATGGAGACCTTTGCTGAACGTGTACTCCTGAGCTGCACCAAAGGAGAGGCATTCTTTTCAGTTGTTTGCGGGCCTGCTGAACCATGCTCTCAGTGCTGTCTCACTGGGGATGGCGTTACCATTCTGGAAAGACACGTCAGCGCTACAGTCCATGCTATCAGTCAGTGAGCGTAGGTCTCCCGGTCTGCCCCAAAGCAGTTACGCGCTTGCCCAGCAGAAACTGCGACACTGTCAGATAACTTGGCTCGTTGGTCTAGGGGTATGATTCTCGCTTTGGGTGCGAGAGGTCCCGGGTTCAACTCCCGGACGAGACCGCTTGGCCCTGCTTTGCATTCTCTGAAGCATTCGTTTGTTCTCTCTCGATGCTTGGCTTCTGGGCTCCTCTGCACCAGGGAGGTCTTTCAACCTCAGATACTGTTGGCTGTGTAGCTGATGGGAAATCAGACTGTCATCTGTGTGTTTTGTTTTCTTTAAAGAAAATGTGTATTTTACAAGTTCGTTGTTGTTGTTGAGGAGGAGGAGGACATGTAGTGTGTTGTTGAGGAGGAGGAGGACGAAATGTGGTTTGCCGGCTTGTTATGGAGACCTTTGCTGAACGTGTACTCCTGAGCTGCACCAAAGGAGAGGCATTCTTTTCAGTTGTTTGCGGGCCTGCTGAACCATGCTCTCAGTGCTGTCTCACTGGGGATACGGTTACCGTTCTGGAAAGACACTTCAGCGCTACAGTCCATGCTATCAGTCAGTGAGCGTAGGTCTCCCGGTCTGCCCCAAAGCAGTTACGCGCTTGCCCAGCAGAAACTGCGACACCCTCCGTTAACTTGGCTCGTTGGTCTAGGGGTATGATTCTTGCTGAGGGTGTAAGAGGCCCTGGGTTCAACTCCAGGACGAGCCCACTTGGCCCCACTTTGCAGTCACCGAAGTGTTTGTTCGTTTGCTCTTGAAGGCTGGCTTCTGGGCTTCTCTGCACAAGGGAGGGCTATCGACCTCAGATACTGTTGCCCGTATAGCTGATGGGAAATCAGACTGTCATCTGTGTGTTTTGTTTTCTTTAAAGAAAATGTGTTTTTTACAAGTTCGTTGTTGTTGTTGTTGTTGTTGTTGAGGAGGAGGTGGAGGACATGTAGTGTGTTGTTGAGGAGGAGGAGGACGAAATGTGGTTTGCCGGCTTGTTATGGAGACCTTTGCTGAACGTGTACTCCTGAGCTGCACCAAAGGAGAGGCATTCTTTTCAGTTGTTTGCGGGCCTGCTGAACCATGCTCTCAGTGCTGTCTCACTGGGGATGGCGTTACCATTCTGGAAAGACACGTCAGCGCTACAGTCCAAGCTATCAGTCAGTGAGCGTAGGTCTCCCGGTCTGCCCCAAAGCAGTTACGCGCTTGCCCAGCAGAAACTGTGACACTGTCAGATAACTTGGCTCGTTGGTCTAGGGGTATGATTCTCGCTTTGGGTGCGAGAGGTCCCGGGTTCAACTCCTGGACGAGCCCGCTTGGCCCTGCTTTGCATTCTCTGAAGCATTCGTTTGTTCTCTCTCGATGCTTGGCTTCTGGGCTCCTCTGCACCAGGGAGGTCTTTCAACCTCAGATACTGTTGCCTGTAAAGCTGATGGGAAATCAGACTGTCATCTGTGTGTTTTGTTTTCTTTAAAGAAAATGTGTATTTTACAAGTTCGTTGTTGTTGTTGAGGAGGAGGAGGACATGTAGTGTGTTGTTGAGGAGGAGGAGGACGAAATGTGGTTTGCCGGCTTGTTATGGAGACCTTTGCTGAACGTGTACTCCTGAGCTGCACCAAAGGAGAGGCATTCTTTTCAGTTGTTTGCGGGCCTGCTGAACCATGCTCTCAGTGCTGTCTCACTGGGGATACGGTTACCGTTCTGGAAAGACACTTCAGCGCTACAGTCCATGCTATCAGTCAGTGAGCGTAGGTCTCCCGGTCTGCCCCAAAGCAGTTACGCGCTTGCCCAGCAGAAACTGCGACACCCTCCGTTAACTTGGCTCGTTGGTCTAGGGGTATGATTCTTGCTGAGGGTGTAAGAGGCCCTGGGTTCAACTCCAGGACGAGCCCACTTGGCCCCACTTTGCAGTCACCGAAGTGTTTGTTCGTTTGCTCTTGAAGGCTGGCTTCTGGGCTCCTCTGCACAAGGGAGGGCTATCGACCTCAGATACTGTTGCCCGTATAGCTGATGGGAAATCAGACTGTCATCTGTGTGTTTTGTTTTCTTTAAAGAAAATGTGTTTTTTACAAGTTCGTTGTTGTTGTTGTTGTTGTTGTTGAGGAGGAGGTGGAGGACATGTAGTGTGTTGTTGAGGAGGAGGAGGACGAAATGTGGTTTGCCGGCTTGTTATGGAGACCTTTGCTGAACGTGTACTCCTGAGCTGCACCAAAGGAGAGGCATTCTTTTCAGTTGTTTGCGGGCCTGCTGAACCATGCTCTCAGTGCTGTCTCACTGGGGATGGCGTTACCATTCTGGAAAGACACGTCAGCGCTACAGTCCATGCTATCAGTCAGTGAGCGTAGGTCTCCCGGTCTGCCCCAAAGCAGTTACGCGCTTGCCCAGCAGAAACTGTGACACTGTCAGATAACTTGGCTCGTTGGTCTAGGGGTATGATTCTCGCTTTGGGTGCGAGAGGTCCCGGGTTCAACTCCTGGACGAGCCCGCTTGGCCCTGCTTTGCATTCTCTGAAGCATTCGTTTGTTCTCTCTCGATGCTTGGCTTCTGGGCTCCTCTGCACCAGGGAGGTCTTTCAACCTCAGATACTGTTGCCTGTAAAGCTGATGGGAAATCAGACTGTCATCTGTGTGTTTTGTTTTCTTTAAAGAAAATGTGTATTTTACAAGTTCGTTGTTGTTGTTGAGGAGGAGGAGGACATGTAGTGTGTTGTTGAGGAGGAGGAGGACGAAATGTGGTTTGCCGGCTTGTTATGGAGACCTTTGCTGAACGTGTACTCCTGAGCTGCACCAAAGGAGAGGCATTCTTTTCAGTTGTTTGCGGGCCTGCTGAACCATGCTCTCAGTGCTGTCTCACTGGGGATACGGTTACCGTTCTGGAAAGACACTTCAGCGCTACAGTCCATGCTATCAGTCAGTGAGCGTAGGTCTCCCGGTCTGCCCCAAAGCAGTTACGCGCTTGCCCAGCAGAAACTGCGACACCCTCCGTTAACTTGGCTCGTTGGTCTAGGGGTATGATTCTTGCTGAGGGTGTAAGAGGCCCTGGGTTCAACTCCAGGACGAGCCCACTTGGCCCCACTTTGCAGTCACCGAAGTGTTTGTTCGTTTGCTCTTGAAGGCTGGCTTCTGGGCTCCTCTGCACAAGGGAGGGCTATCGACCTCAGATACTGTTGCCCGTATAGCTGATGGGAAATCAGACTGTCATCTGTGTGTTTTGTTTTCTTTAAAGAAAATGTGTTTTTTACAAGTTCGTTGTTGTTGTTGTTGTTGTTGTTGAGGAGGAGGTGGAGGACATGTAGTGTGTTGTTGAGGAGGAGGAGGACGAAATGTGGTTTGCCGGCTTGTTATGGAGACCTTTGCTGAACGTGTACTCCTGAGCTGCACCAAAGGAGAGGCATTCTTTTCAGTTGTTTGCGGGCCTGCTGAACCATGCTCTCAGTGCTGTCTCACTGGGGATGGCGTTACCATTCTGGAAAGACACGTCAGCGCTACAGTCCATGCTATCAGTCAGTGAGCGTAGGTCTCCCGGTCTGCCCCAAAGCAGTTACGCGCTTGCCCAGCAGAAACTGTGACACTGTCAGATAACTTGGCTCGTTGGTCTAGGGGTATGATTCTCGCTTTGGGTGCGAGAGGTCCCGGGTTCAACTCCTGGACGAGCCCGCTTGGCCCTGCTTTGCATTCTCTGAAGCATTCGTTTGTTCTCTCTCGATGCTTGGCTTCTGGGCTCCTCTGCACCAGGGAGGTCTTTCAACCTCAGATACTGTTGCCTGTAAAGCTGATGGGAAATCAGACTGTCATCTGTGTGTTTTGTTTTCTTTAAAGAAAATGTGTATTTTACAAGTTCGTTGTTGTTGTTGAGGAGGAGGAGGACATGTAGTGTGTTGTTGAGGAGGAGGAGGACGAAATGTGGTTTGCCGGCTTGTTATGGAGACCTTTGCTGAACGTGTACTCCTGAGCTGCACCAAAGGAGAGGCATTCTTTTCAGTTGTTTGCGGGCCTGCTGAACCATGCTCTCAGTGCTGTCTCACTGGGGATACGGTTACCGTTCTGGAAAGACACTTCAGCGCTACAGTCCATGCTATCAGTCAGTGAGCGTAGGTCTCCCGGTCTGCCCCAAAGCAGTTACGCGCTTGCCCAGCAGAAACTGCGACACCCTCCGTTAACTTGGCTCGTTGGTCTAGGGGTATGATTCTTGCTGAGGGTGTAAGAGGCCCTGGGTTCAACTCCAGGACGAGCCCACTTGGCCCCACTTTGCAGTCACCGAAGTGTTTGTTCGTTTGCTCTTGAAGGCTGGCTTCTGGGCTCCTCTGCACAAGGGAGGGCTATCGACCTCAGATACTGTTGCCCGTATAGCTGATGGGAAATCAGACTGTCATCTGTGTGTTTTGTTTTCTTTAAAGAAAATGTGTTTTTTACAAGTTCGTTGTTGTTGTTGTTGTTGTTGAGGAGGAGGTGGAGGACATGTAGTGTGTTGTTGAGGAGGAGGAGGACGAAATGTGGTTTGCCGGCTTGTTATGGAGACCTTTGCTGAACGTGTACTCCTGAGCTGCACCAAAGGAGAGGCATTCTTTTCAGTTGTTTGCGGGCCTGCTGAACCATGCTCTCAGTGCTGTCTCACTGGGGATGGCGTACCATTCTGGAAAGACACGTCAGCGCTACAGTCCATGCTATCAGTCAGTGAGCGTAGGTCTCCCGGTCTGCCCCAAAGCAGTTACGCGCTTGCCCAGCAGAAACTGCGACACCCTCCGTTAACTTGGCTCGTTGGTCTAGGGGTATGATTCTTGCTGAGGGTGTAAGAGGCCCTGGGTTCAACTCCAGGACGAGCCCACTTGGCCCCACTTTGCAGTCACCGAAGTGTTTGTTCGTTTGCTCTTGAAGGCTGGCTTCTGGGCTCCTCTGCACAAGGGAGGGCTATCGACCTCAGATACTGTTGCCCGTATAGCTGATGGGAAATCAGACTGTCATCTGTGTGTTTTGTTTTCTTTAAAGAAAATGTGTTTTTTACAAGTTCGTTGTTGTTGTTGTTGTTGTTGTTGAGGAGGAGGTGGAGGACATGTAGTGTGTTGTTGAGGAGGAGGAGGACGAAATGTGGTTTGCCGGCTTGTTATGGAGACCTTTGCTGAACGTGTACTCCTGAGCTGCACCAAAGGAGAGGCATTCTTTTCAGTTGTTTGCGGGCCTGCTGAACCATGCTCTCAGTGCTGTCTCACTGGGGATGGCGTTACCATTCTGGAAAGACACGTCAGCGCTACAGTCCATGCTATCAGTCAGTGAGCGTAGGTCTCCCGGTCTGCCCCAAAGCAGTTACGCGCTTGCCCAGCAGAAACTGTGACACTGTCAGATAACTTGGCTCGTTGGTCTAGGGGTATGATTCTCGCTTTGGGTGCGAGAGGTCCCGGGTTCAACTCCTGGACGAGCCCGCTTGGCCCTGCTTTGCATTCTCTGAAGCATTCGTTTGTTCTCTCTCGATGCTTGGCTTCTGGGCTCCTCTGCACAAGGGAGGTCTTTCAACCTCAGATACTGTTGCCTGTAAAGCTGATGGGAAATCAGACTGTCATCTGTGTGTTTTGTTTTCTTTAAAGAAAATGTGTATTTTACAAGTTCGTTGTTGTTGTTGAGGAGGAGGAGGACATGTAGTGTGTTGTTGAGGAGGAGGAGGACGAAATGTGGTTTGCCGGCTTGTTATGGAGACCTTTGCTGAACGTGTACTCCTGAGCTGCACCAAAGGAGAGGCATTCTTTTCAGTTGTTTGCGGGCCTGCTGAACCATGCTCTCAGTGCTGTCTCACTGGGGATGGCGTTACCATTCTGGAAAGACACGTCAGCGCTACAGTCCATGCTATCAGTCAGTGAGCGTAGGTCTCCCGGTCTGCCCCAAAGCAGTTACGCGCTTGCCCAGCAGAAACTGTGACACTGTCAGATAACTTGGCTCGTTGGTCTAGGGGTATGATTCTCGCTTTGGGTGCGAGAGGTCCCGGGTTCAACTCCCGGACGAGCCCGCTTGGCCCTGCTTTGCATTCTCTGAAGCATTCGTTTGTTCTCTCTCGATGCTTGGCTTCTGGGCTCCTCTGCACCAGGGAGGTCTTTCAACCTCAGATACTGTTGCCTGTAAAGCTGATGGGAAATCAGACTGTCATCTGTGTGTTTTGTTTTCTTTAAAGAAAATGTGTATTTTACAAGTTCGTTGTTGTTGTTGAGGAGGAGGAGGACATGTAGTGTGTTGTTGAGGAGGAGGAGGACGAAATGTGGTTTGCCGGCTTGTTATGGAGACCTTTGCTGAACGTGTACTCCTGAGCTGCACCAAAGGAGAGGCATTCTTTTCAGTTGTTTGCGGGCCTGCTGAACCATGCTCTCAGTGCTGTCTCACTGGGGATACGGTTACCGTTCTGGAAAGACACTTCAGCGCTACAGTCCATGCTATCAGTCAGTGAGCGTAGGTCTCCCGGTCTGCCCCAAAGCAGTTACGCGCTTGCCCAGCAGAAACTGCGACACCCTCCGTTAACTTGGCTCGTTGGTCTAGCGGTATGATTCTTGCTGAGGGTCTAAGAGGCCCTGGGTTCAACTCCAGGACCAGCCCACTTGGCCCCACTTTGCAGTCACCGAAGTGTTTGTTCGTTTGCTCTTGAAGGCTGGCTTCTGGGCTCCTCTGCACAAGGGAGGGCTATCGACCTCAGATACTGTTGCCCGTATAGCTGATGGGAAATCAGACTGTCATCTGTGTGTTTTGTTTTCTTTAAAGAAAATGTGTTTTTTACAAGTTCGTTGTTGTTGTTGTTGTTGTTGTTGAGGAGGAGGTGGAGGACATGTAGTGTGTTGTTGAGGAGGAGGAGGACGAAATGTGGTTTGCCGGCTTGTTATGGAGACCTTTGCTGAACGTGTACTCCTGAGCTGCACCAAAGGAGAGGCATTCTTTTCAGTTGTTTGCGGGCCTGCTGAACCATGCTCTCAGTGCTGTCTCACTGGGGATGGCGTTACCATTCTGGAAAGACACGTCAGCGCTACAGTCCATGCTATCAGTCAGTGAGCGTAGGTCTCCCGGTCTGCCCCAAAGCAGTTACGCGCTTGCCCAGCAGAAACTGTGACACTGTCAGATAACTTGGCTCGTTGGTCTAGGGGTATGATTCTCGCTTTGGGTGCGAGAGGTCCCGGGTTCAACTCCTGGACGAGCCCGCTTGGCCCTGCTTTGCATTCTCTGAAGCATTCGTTTGTTCTCTCTCGATGCTTGGCTTCTGGGCTCCTCTGCACAAGGGAGGTCTTTCAACCTCAGATACTGTTGCCTGTAAAGCTGATGGGAAATCAGACTGTCATCTGTGTGTTTTGTTTTCTTTAAAGAAAATGTGTATTTTACAAGTTCGTTGTTGTTGTTGAGGAGGAGGAGGACATGTAGTGTGTTGTTGAGGAGGAGGAGGACGAAATGTGGTTTGCCGGCTTGTTATGGAGACCTTTGCTGAACGTGTACTCCTGAGCTGCACCAAAGGAGAGGCATTCTTTTCAGTTGTTTGCGGGCCTGCTGAACCATGCTCTCAGTGCTGTCTCACTGGGGATGGCGTTACCATTCTGGAAAGACACGTCAGCGCTACAGTCCATGCTATCAGTCAGTGAGCGTAGGTCTCCCGGTCTGCCCCAAAGCAGTTACGCGCTTGCCCAGCAGAAACTGTGACACTGTCAGATAACTTGGCTCGTTGGTCTAGGGGTATGATTCTCGCTTTGGGTGCGAGAGGTCCCGGGTTCAACTCCCGGACGAGCCCGCTTGGCCCTGCTTTGCATTCTCTGAAGCATTCGTTTGTTCTCTCTCGATGCTTGGCTTCTGGGCTCCTCTGCACCAGGGAGGTCTTTCAACCTCAGATACTGTTGCCTGTAAAGCTGATGGGAAATCAGACTGTCATCTGTGTGTTTTGTTTTCTTTAAAGAAAATGTGTATTTTACAAGTTCGTTGTTGTTGTTGAGGAGGAGGAGGACATGTAGTGTGTTGTTGAGGAGGAGGAGGACGAAATGTGGTTTGCCGGCTTGTTATGGAGACCTTTGCTGAACGTGTACTCCTGAGCTGCACCAAAGGAGAGGCATTCTTTTCAGTTGTTTGCGGGCCTGCTGAACCATGCTCTCAGTGCTGTCTCACTGGGGATACGGTTACCGTTCTGGAAAGACACTTCAGCGCTACAGTCCATGCTATCAGTCAGTGAGCGTAGGTCTCCCGGTCTGCCCCAAAGCAGTTACGCGCTTGCCCAGCAGAAACTGCGACACCCTCCGTTAACTTGGCTCGTTGGTCTAGCGGTATGATTCTTGCTGAGGGTCTAAGAGGCCCTGGGTTCAACTCCAGGACGAGCCCACTTGGCCCCACTTTGCAGTCACCGAAGTGTTTGTTCGTTTGCTCTTGAAGGCTGGCTTCTGGGCTCCTCTGCACAAGGGAGGGCTATCGACCTCAGATACTGTTGCCCGTATAGCTGATGGGAAATCAGACTGTCATCTGTGTGTTTTGTTTTCTTTAAAGAAAATGTGTTTTTTACAAGTTCGTTGTTGTTGTTGTTGTTGTTGTTGAGGAGGAGGTGGAGGACATGTAGTGTGTTGTTGAGGAGGAGGAGGACGAAATGTGGTTTGCCGGCTTGTTATGGAGACCTTTGCTGAACGTGTACTCCTGAGCTGCACCAAAGGAGAGGCATTCTTTTCAGTTGTTTGCGGGCCTGCTGAACCATGCTCTCAGTGCTGTCTCACTGGGGATGGCGTTACCATTCTGGAAAGACACGTCAGCGCTACAGTCCATGCTATCAGTCAGTGAGCGTAGGTCTCCCGGTCTGCCCCAAAGCAGTTACGCGCTTGCCCAGCAGAAACTGTGACACTGTAAGATAACTTGGCTCGTTGGTCTAGGGGTATGATTCTCGCTTTGGGTGCGAGAGGTCCCGGGTTCAACTCCCGGACGAGCCCGCTTGGCCCTGCTTTGCATTCTCTGAAGCATTCGTTTGTTCTCTCTCGATGCTTGGCTTCTGGGCTCCTCTGCACCAGGGAGGTCTTTCAACCTCAGATACTGTTGGCTGTGTAGCTGATGGGAAATCAGACTGTCATCTGTGTGTTTTGTTTTCTTTAAAGAAAATGTGTATTTTACAAGTTCGTTGTTGTTGTTGAGGAGGAGGAGGACATGTAGTGTGTTGTTGAGGAGGAGGAGGACGAAATGTGGTTTGCCGGCTTGTTATGGAGACCTTTGCTGAACGTGTACTCCTGAGCTGCACCAAAGGAGAGGCATTCTTTTCAGTTGTTTGCGGGCCTGCTGAACCATGCTCTCAGTGCTGTCTCACTGGGGATACAGTTACCGTTCTGGAAAGACACTTCAGCGCTACAGTCCATGCTATCAGTCAGTGAGCGTAGGTCTCCCGGTCTGCCCCAAAGCAGTTACGCGCTTGCCCAGCAGAAACTGCGACACCCTCCGTTAACTTGGCTCGTTGGTCTAGCGGTATGATTCTTGCTGAGGGTCTAAGAGGCCCTGGGTTCAACTCCAGGACGAGCCCACTTGGCCCCACTTTGCAGTCACCGAAGTGTTTGTTCGTTTGCTCTTGAAGGCTGGCTTCTGGGCTCCTCTGCACAAGGGAGGGCTATCGACCTCAGATACTGTTGCCCGTATAGCTGATGGGAAATCAGACTGTCATCTGTGTGTTTTGTTTTCTTTAAAGAAAATGTGTTTTTTACAAGTTCGTTGTTGTTGTTGTTGTTGTTGTTGAGGAGGAGGTGGAGGACATGTAGTGTGTTGTTGAGGAGGAGGAGGACGAAATGTGGTTTGCCGGCTTGTTATGGAGACCTTTGCTGAACGTGTACTCCTGAGCTGCACCAAAGGAGAGGCATTCTTTTCAGTTGTTTGCGGGCCTGCTGAACCATGCTCTCAGTGCTGTCTCACTGGGGATGGCGTTACCATTCTGGAAAGACACGTCAGCGCTACAGTCCATGCTATCAGTCAGTGAGCGTAGGTCTCCCGGTCTGCCCCAAAGCAGTTACGCGCTTGCCCAGCAGAAACTGTGACACTGTCAGATAACTTGGCTCGTTGGTCTAGGGGTATGATTCTCGCTTTGGGTGCGAGAGGTCCCGGGTTCAACTCCCGGACGAGCCCGCTTGGCCCTGCTTTGCATTCTCTGAAGCATTCGTTTGTTCTCTCTCGATGCTTGGCTTCTGGGCTCCTCTGCACCAGGGAGGTCTTTCAACCTCAGATACTGTTGCCTGTAAAGCTGATGGGAAATCAGACTGTCATCTGTGTGTTTTGTTTTCTTTAAAGAAAATGTGTATTTTACAAGTTCGTTGTTGTTGTTGAGGAGGAGGAGGACATGTAGTGTGTTGTTGAGGAGGAGGAGGACGAAATGTGGTTTGCCGGCTTGTTATGGAGACCTTTGCTGAACGTGTACTCCTGAGCTGCACCAAAGGAGAGGCATTCTTTTCAGTTGTTTGCGGGCCTGCTGAACCATGCTCTCAGTGCTGTCTCACTGGGGATACGGTTACCGTTCTGGAAAGACACTTCAGCGCTACAGTCCATGCTATCAGTCAGTGAGCGTAGGTCTCCCGGTCTGCCCCAAAGCAGTTACGCGCTTGCCCAGCAGAAACTGCGACACCCTCCGTTAACTTGGCTCGTTGGTCTAGGGGTATGATTCTTGCTGAGGGTGTAAGAGGCCCTGGGTTCAACTCCAGGACGAGCCCACTTGGCCCCACTTTGCAGTCACCGAAGTGTTTGTTCGTTTGCTCTTGAAGGCTGGCTTCTGGGCTCCTCTGCACAAGGGAGGGCTATCGACCTCAGATACTGTTGCCCGTATAGCTGATGGGAAATCAGACTGTCATCTGTGTGTTTTGTTTTCTTTAAAGAAAATGTGTTTTTTACAAGTTCGTTGTTGTTGTTGTTGTTGTTGTTGAGGAGGAGGTGGAGGACATGTAGTGTGTTGTTGAGGAGGAGGAGGACGAAATGTGGTTTGCCGGCTTGTTATGGAGACCTTTGCTGAACGTGTACTCCTGAGCTGCACCAAAGGAGAGGCATTCTTTTCAGTTGTTTGCGGGCCTGCTGAACCATGCTCTCAGTGCTGTCTCACTGGGGATGGCGTTACCATTCTGGAAAGACACGTCAGCGCTACAGTCCATGCTATCAGTCAGTGAGCGTAGGTCTCCCGGTCTGCCCCAAAGCAGTTACGCGCTTGCCCAGCAGAAACTGTGAAACTGTCAGATAACTTGGCTCGTTGGTCTAGGGGTATGATTCTCGCTTTGGGTGTGAGAGGTCCCGGGTTCAACTCCCGGACGAGCCCGCTTGGCCCTGCTTTGCATTATCTGAAGCATTCGTTTGTTCTCTGTCGATGCTTGGCTTCTGGGCTCCTCTGCACCAGGGAGGTCTTTCAACCTCAGATACTGTTGGCTGTGTAGCTGATGGGAAATCAGACTGTCATCTGTGTGTTTTGTTTTCTTTAAAGAAAATGTGTATTTTACAAGTTCGTTGTTGTTGTTGAGGAGGAGGAGGACATGTAGTGTGTTGTTGAGGAGGAGGAGGACGAAATGTGGTTTGCCGGCTTGTTATGGAGACCTTTGCTGAACGTGTACTCCTGAGCTGCACCAAAGGAGAGGCATTCTTTTCAGTTGTTTGCGGGCCTGCTGAACAATGCTCTCAGTGCTGTCTCACTGGGGATGGCGTTACCATTCTGGAAAGACACGTCAGCGCTACAGTCCATGCTATCAGTCAGTGAGCGTAGGTCTCCCGGTCTGCCCCAAAGCAGTTACGCGCTTGCCCAGCAGAAACTGTGAAATTGTCAGATAACTTGGCTCGTTGGTCTAGGGGTATGATTCTCGCTTTGGGTGTGAGATGTCCCGGGTTCAACTCCCGGACGAGCCCGCTTGGCCCTGCTTTGCATTATCTGAAGCATTCGTTTGTTCTCTGTCGATGCTTGGCTTCTGGGCTCCTCTGCACCAGGGAGGTCTTTCAACCTCAGATACTGTTGGCTGTGTAGCTGATTGGAAATCAGACTGTCATCTGTGTGTTTTGTTTTCTTTAAAGAAAATGTGTATTTTACAAGTTCGTTGTTGTTGTTGAGGAGGAGGAGGACATGTAGTGTGTTGTTGAGGAGGAGGAGGACGAAATGTGGTTTGCCGGCTTGTTATGGAGACCTTTGCTGAACGTGTACTCCTGAGCTGCACCAAAGGAGAGGCATTCTTTTCAGTTGTTTGCGGGCCTGCTGAACAATGCTCTCAGTGCTGTCTCACTGGGGATGGCGTTACCATTCTGGAAAGACACGTCAGCGCTACAGTCCATGCTATCAGTCAGTGAGCGTAGGTCTCCCGGTCTGCCCCAAAGCAGTTACGCGCTTGCCCAGCAGAAACTGCGACACCCTCCGTTAACTTGGCTCGTTGGTCTAGAGGTATGATTCTTGCTGAGGGTGTGAGAGGCCCTGGGTTCAACTCCAGGACGAGCCCACTTGGCCCCACTTTGCAGTCACCGAAGTGTTTGTTCATTTGCTCTTGAAGGCTGGCTTCTGGGCTCCTCTGCACAAGGGAGGGCTATCGACCTCAGATACTGTTGCCTGTAAAGCTGATGGGAAATCAGACTGTCATCTGTGTGTTTTGTTTTCTTTAAAGAAAATGTGTTTTTTACAAGTTCGTTGTTGTTGTTGTTGTTGAGGAGGAGGAGGAGGACATGTAGTGTGTTGTTGAGGAGGAGGAGGACGAAATGTGGTTTGCCGGCTTGTTATGGAGACCTTTGCTGAACGTGTACTCCTGAGCTGCACCAAAGGAGAGGCATTCTTTTCAGTTGTTTGCGGGCCTGCTGAACCATGCTCTCAGTGCTGTCTCACTGGGGATACGGTTACCGTTCTGGAAAGACACTTCAGCGCTACAGTCCATGCTATCAGTCAGTGAGCGTAGGTCTCCCGGTCTGCCCCAAAGCAGTTACGCGCTTGCCCAGCAGAAACTGCGACACCCTCCGTTAACTTGGCTCGTTGGTCTAGGGGTATGATTCTTGCTGAGGGTGTGAGAGGCCCTGGGTTCAACTCCAGGACGAGCCCACTTGGCCCCACTTTGCAGTCACTGAAGTGTTTGTTCGTTTGCTCTTGAAGGCTGGCTTCTGGGCTCCTCTGCACAAGGGAGGGCTATCGACCTCAGATACTGTTGCCCGTATAGCTGATGGGAAATC
The DNA here is from genome assembly GCF_036373705.1 of Amia ocellicauda. NCBI lineage: Eukaryota > Metazoa > Chordata > Actinopteri > Amiiformes > Amiidae > Amia > Amia ocellicauda. The sequence continues at coordinate 52,411,817 of NC_089851.1, read as the reverse complement.
AGACTGTCATCTGTGTGTTTTGTTTTCTTTAAAGAAAATGTGTTTTTTACAAGTTCGTTGTTGTTGTTGTTGTTGTTGTTGAGGAGGAGGTGGAGGACATGTAGTGTGTTGTTGAGGAGGAGGAGGACGAAATGTGGTTTGCCGGCTTGTTATGGAGACCTTTGCTGAACGTGTACTCCTGAGCTGCACCAAAGGAGAGGCATTCTTTTCAGTTGTTTGCGGGCCTGCTGAACCATGCTCTCAGTGCTGTCTCACTGGGGATGGCGTTACCATTCTGGAAAGACACGTCAGCGCTACAGTCCATGCTATCAGTCAGTGAGCGTAGGTCTCCCGGTCTGCCCCAAAGCAGTTACGCGCTTGCCCAGCAGAAACTGTGACACTGTCAGATAACTTGGCTCGTTGGTCTAGGGGTATGATTCTCGCTTTGGGTGCGAGAGGTCCCAGGTTCAACTCCCGGACGAGCCCGCTTGGCCCTGCTTTGCATTCTCTGAAGCATTCGTTTGTTCTCTCTCGATGCTTGGCTTCTGGGCTCCTCTGCACCAGGGAGGTCTTTCAACCTCAGATACTGTTGGCTGTGTAGCTGATGGGAAATCAGACTGTCATCTGTGTGTTTTGTTTTCTTTAAAGAAAATGTGTATTTTACAAGTTCGTTGTTGTTGTTGAGGAGGAGGAGGACATGTAGTGTGTTGTTGAGGAGGAGGAGGACGAAATGTGGTTTGCCGGCTTGTTATGGAGACCTTTGCTGAACGTGTACTCCTGAGCTGCACCAAAGGAGAGGCATTCTTTTCAGTTGTTTGCGGGCCTGCTGAACCATGCTCTCAGTGCTGTCTCACTGGGGATACGGTTACCGTTCTGGAAAGACACTTCAGCGCTACAGTCCATGCTATCAGTCAGTGAGCGTAGGTCTCCCGGTCTGCCCCAAAGCAGTTACGCGCTTGCCCAGCAGAAACTGCGACACCCTCCGTTAACTTGGCTCGTTGGTCTAGGGGTATGATTCTTGCTGAGGGTGTTAGAGGCCCTGGGTTCAACTCCAGGACGAGCCCACTTGGCCCCACTTTGCAGTCACCGAAGTGTTTGTTCGTTTGCTCTTGAAGGCTGGCTTCTGGGCTCCTCTGCACAAGGGAGGGCTATCGACCTCAGATACTGTTGCCTGTATAGCTGATGGGAAATCAGACTGTCATCTGTGTGTTTTGTTTTCTTTAAAGAAAATGTGTTTTTTACAAGTTCGTTGTTGTTGTTGTTGTTGTTGAGGAGGAGGAGGAGGACATGTAGTGTGTTGTTGAGGAGGAGGAGGACGAAATGTGGTTTGCCGGCTTGTTATGGAGACCTTTGCTGAACGTGTACTCCTGAGCTGCACCAAAGGAGAGGCATTCTTTTCAGTTGTTTGCGGGCCTGCTGAACCATGCTCTCAGTGCTGTCTCACTGGGGATGGCGTTACCATTCTGGAAAGATACGTCAGCGCTACAGTCCATGCTATCAGTCAGTGAGCGTAGGTCTCCCGGTCTGCCCCAAAGCAGTTACGCGCTTGCCCAGCAGAAACTGCGACACGCTCCGTTAACTTGGCTCGTTGGTCTAGGGGTATGATTCTCGCTTAGGGTGCGAGAGGTCCCGGGTTCAACTCCCGGACGAGCCCGCTTGGCACTGCTTTGCATTCTCTGAAGCATTCGTTTGTTCTCTCTCGATGCTTGGCTTCTGGGTTCCTCTGCACCAGGGAGGTCTTTCAACCTCAGATACTGTTGCCTGTAAAGCTGATGGGAAATCAGACTGTCATCTGTGTGTTTTGTTTTCTTTAAAGAAAATGTGTATTTTACAAGTTCGTTGTTGTTGTTGAGGAGGAGGAGGACATGTAGTGTGTTGTTGAGGAGGAGGAGGACGAAATGTGGTTTGCCGGCTTGTTATGGAGACCTTTGCTGAACGTGTACTCCTGAGCTGCACCAAAGGAGAGGCATTCTTTTCAGTTGTTTGCGGGCCTGCTGAACCATGCTCTCAGTGCTGTCTCACTGGGGATGGCGTTACCATTCTGGAAAGACACATCAGCGCTACAGTCCATGCTATCAGTCAGTGAGCGTAGGTCTCCCGGTCTGCCCCAAAGCAGTTACGCGCTTGCCCAGCAGAAACTGCGACACCCTTCGTTAACTTGGCTCGTTGGTCTAGGGGTATGATTCTTGCTGAGGGTGTGAGAGGCCCTGGGTTCAACTCCAGGACGAGCCCACTTGGCCCCACTTTGCAGTCACCGAAGTGTTTGTTCGTTTGCTCTTGAAGGCTGGCTTCTGGGCTCCTCTGCACAAGGGAGGGCTATCGACCTCAGATACTGTTGCCTGTAAAGCTGATGGGAAATCAGACTGTCATCTGTGTGTTTTGTTTTCTTTAAAGAAAATGTGTTTTTTACAAGTTCGTTGTTGTTGTTGTTGTTGAGGAGGAGGAGGAGGACATGTAGTGTGTTGTTGAGGAGGAGGAGGACGAAATGTGGTTTGCCGGCTTGTTATGGAGACCTTTGCTGAACGTGTACTCCTGAGCTGCACCAAAGGAGAGGCATTCTTTTCAGTTGTTTGCGGGCCTGCTGAACCATGCTCTCAGTGCTGTCTCACTGGGGATACGGTTACCGTTCTGGAAAGACACTTCAGCGCTACAGTCCATGCTATCAGTCAGTGAGCGTAGGTCTCCCGGTCTGCCCCAAAGCAGTTACGCGCTTGCCCAGCAGAAACTGCGACACCCTCCGTTAACTTGGCTCGTTGGTCTAGGGGTATGATTCTTGCTGAGGGTGTGAGAGGCCCTGGGTTCAACTCCAGGACGAGCCCACTTGGCCCCACTTTGCAGTCACCGAAGTGTTTGTTCGTTTGCTCTTGAAGGCTGGCTTCTGGGCTCCTCTGCACAAGGGAGGGCTATCGACCTCAGATACTGTTGCCCGTATAGCTGATGGGAAATCAGACTGTCATCTGTGTGTTTTGTTTTCTTTAAAGAAAATGTGTTTTTTACAAGTTCGTTGTTGTTGTTGTTGTTGAGGAGGAGGAGGAGGACATGTAGTGTGTTGTTGAGGAGGAGGAGGACGAAATGTGGTTTGCCGGCTTGTTATGGAGACCTTTGCTGAACGTGTACTCCTGAGCTGCACCAAAGGAGAGGCATTCTTTTCAGTTGTTTGCGGGCCTGCTGAACCATGCTCTCAGTGCTGTCTCACTGGGGATACGGTTACCGTTCTGGAAAGACACTTCAGCGCTACAGTCCATGCTATCAGTCAGTGAGCGTAGGTCTCCCGGTCTGCCCCAAAGCAGTTACGCGCTTGCCCAGCAGAAACTGCGACACCCTCCGTTAACTTGGCTCGTTGGTCTAGGGGTATGATTCTTGCTGAGGGTGTTAGAGGCCCTGGGTTCAACTCCAGGACGAGCCCACTTGGCCCCACTTTGCAGTCACCGAAGTGTTTGTTCATTTGCTCTTGAAGGCTGGCTTCTGGGCTCCTCTGCACAAGGGAGGGCTATCGACCTCAGATACTGTTGCCTGTATAGCTGATGGGAAATCAGACTGTCATCTGTGTGTTTTGTTTTCTTTAAAGAAAATGTGTTTTTTACAAGTTCGTTGTTGTTGTTGTTGTTGTTGAGGAGGAGGAGGAGGACATGTAGTGTGTTGTTGAGGAGGAGGAGGACGAAATGTGGTTTGCCGGCTTGTTATGGAGACCTTTGCTGAACGTGTACTCCTGAGCTGCACCAAAGGAGAGGCATTCTTTTCAGTTGTTTGCGGGCCTGCTGAACCATGCTCTCAGTGCTGTCTCACTGGGGATACGGTTACCGTTCTGGAAAGACACTTCAGCGCTACAGTCCATGCTATCAGTCAGTGAGCGTAGGTCTCCCGGTCTGCCCCAAAGCAGTTACGCGCTTGCCCAGCAGAAACTGCGACACCCTCCGTTAACTTGGCTCGTTGGTCTAGGGGTATGATTCTTGCTGAGGGTGTTAGAGGCCCTGGGTTCAACTCCAGGACGAGCCCACTTGGCCCCACTTTGCAGTCACCGAAGTGTTTGTTCATTTGCTCTTGAAGGCTGGCTTCTGGGCTCCTCTGCACAAGGGAGGGCTATCGACCTCAGATACTGTTGCCTGTATAGCTGATGGGAAATCAGACTGTCATCTGTGTGTTTTGTTTTCTTTAAAGAAAATGTGTTTTTTACAAGTTCGTTGTTGTTGTTGTTGTTGTTGAGGAGGAGGAGGAGGACATGTAGTGTGTTGTTGAGGAGGAGGAGGACGAAATGTGGTTTGCCGGCTTGTTATGGAGACCTTTGCTGAACGTGTACTCCTGAGCTGCACCAAAGGAGAGGCATTCTTTTCAGTTGTTTGCGGGCCTGCTGAACCATGCTCTCAGTGCTGTCTCACTGGGGATGGCGTTACCATTCTGGAAAGATACGTCAGCGCTACAGTCCATGCTATCAGTCAGTGAGCGTAGGTCTCCCGGTCTGCCCCAAAGCAGTTACGCGCTTGCCCAGCAGAAACTGCGACACGCTCCGTTAACTTGGCTCGTTGGTCTAGGGGTAAGATTCTCGCTTAGGGTGCGAGAGATCCTGGGTTCAACTCCCGGACGAGCCCGCTTGGCACTGCTTTGCATTCTCTGAAGCATTCGTTTGTTCTCTCTCGATGCTTGGCTTCTGGGCTCCTCTGCACCAGGGAGGTCTTTCAACCTCAGATACTGTTGGCTGTGTAGCTGATGGGAAATCAGACTGTCATCTGTGTGTTTTGTTTTCTTTAAAGAAAATGTGTATTTTACAAGTTCGTTGTTGTTGTTGAGGAGGAGGAGGACATGTAGTGTGTTGTTGAGGAGGAGGAGGACGAAATGTGGTTTGCCGGCTTGTTATGGAGACCTTTGCTGAACGTGTACTCCTGAGCTGCACCAAAGGAGAGGCATTCTTTTCAGTTGTTTGCGGGCCTGCTGAACCATGCTCTCAGTGCTGTCTCACTGGGGATGGCGTTACCATTCTGGAAAGACACGTCAGCGCTACAGTCCATGCTATCAGTCAGTGAGCGTAGGTCTCCCGGTCTGCCCCAAAGCAGTTACGCGCTTGCCCAGCAGAAACTGCGACACCCTTCGTTAACTTGGCTCGTTGGTCTAGGGGTATGATTCTTGCTGAGGGTGTGAGACGCCCTGGGTTCAACTCCAGGACGAGCCCACTTGGCCCCACTTTGCAGTCACCGAAGTGTTTGTTCGTTTGCTCTTGAAGGCTGGCTTCTGGGCTCCTCTGCACAAGGGAGGGCTATCGACCTCAGATACTGTTGCCTGTAAAGCTGATGGGAAATCAGACTGTCATCTGTGTGTTTTGTTTTCTTTAAAGAAAATGTGTATTTTACAAGTTCGTTGTTGTTGTTGAGGAGGAGGAGGACATGTAGTGTGTTGTTGAGGAGGAGGAGGACGAAATGTGGTTTGCCGGCTTGTTATGGAGACCTTTGCTGAACGTGTACTCCTGAGCTGCACCAAAGGAGAGGCATTCTTTTCAGTTGTTTGCGGGCCTGCTGAACCATGCTCTCAGTGCTGTCTCACTGGGGATGGCGTTACCATTCTGGAAAGACACGTCAGCGCTACAGTCCATGCTATCAGTCAGTGAGCGTAGGTCTCCCGGTCTGCCCCAAAGCAGTTACGCGCTTGCCCAGCAGAAACTGCGACACCCTCCGTTAACTTGGCTCGTTGGTCTAGGGGTATGATTCTTGCTGAGGGTGTGAGAGGCCCTGGGTTCAACTCCAGGACGAGCCCACTTGGCCCCACTTTGCAGTCACCGAAGTGTTTGTTTGTTTGCTCTTGAAGGCTGGCTTCTGGGCTCCTCTGCACAAGGGAGGGCTATCGACCTCAGATACTGTTGCCTGTAAAGCTGATGGGAAATCAGACTGTCATCTGTGTGTTTTGTTTTCTTTAAAGAAAATGTGTTTTTTACAAGTTCGTTGTTGTTGTTGTTGTTGAGGAGGAGGAGGAGGACATGTAGTGTGTTGTTGAGGAGGAGGAGGACGAAATGTGGTTTGCCGGCTTGTTATGGAGACCTTTGCTGAACGTGTACTCCTGAGCTGCACCAAAGGAGAGGCATTCTTTTCAGTTGTTTGCGGGCCTGCTGAACCATGCTCTCAGTGCTGTCTCACTGGGGATACGGTTACCGTTCTGGAAAGACACTTCAGCGCTACAGTCCATGCTATCAGTCAGTGAGCGTAGGTCTCCCGGTCTGCCCCAAAGCAGTTACGCGCTTGCCCAGCAGAAACTGCGAAACCCTCCGTTAACTTGGCTCGTTGGTCTAGGGGTATGATTCTTGCTGAGGGTGTTAGAGGCCCTGGGTTCAACTCCAGGACGAGCCCACTTGGCCCCACTTTGCAGTCACCGAAGTGTTTGTTCGTTTGCTCTTGAAGGCTGGCTTCTGGGCTCCTCTGCACAAGGGAGGGCTATCGACCTCAGATACTGTTGCCTGTATAGCTGATGGGAAATCAGACTGTCATCTGTGTGTTTTGTTTTCTTTAAAGAAAATGTGTTTTTTACAAGTTCGTTGTTGTTGTTGTTGTTGTTGAGGAGGAGGAGGAGGACATGTAGTGTGTTGTTGAGGAGGAGGAGGACGAAATGTGGTTTGCCGGCTTGTTATGGAGACCTTTGCTGAACGTGTACTCCTGAGCTGCACCAAAGGAGAGGCATTCTTTTCAGTTGTTTGCGGGCCTGCTGAACCATGCTCTCAGTGCTGTCTCACTGGGGATGGCGTTACCATTCTGGAAAGATACGTCAGCGCTACAGTCCATGCTATCAGTCAGTGAGCGTAGGTCTCCCGGTCTGCCCCAAAGCAGTTACGCGCTTGCCCAGCAGAAACTGCGACACGCTCCGTTAACTTGGCTCGTTGGTCTAGGGGTATGATTCTCGCTTAGGGTGCGAGAGGTCCCGGGTTCAACTCCCGGACGAGCCCGCTTGGCACTGCTTTGCATTCTCTGAAGCATTCGTTTGTTCTCTCTCGATGCTTGGCTTCTGGGCTCCTCTGCACCAGGGAGGTCTTTCAACCTCAGATACTGTTGGCTGTGTAGCTGATGGGAAATCAGACTGTCATCTGTGTGTTTTGTTTTCTTTAAAGAAAATGTGTATTTTACAAGTTCGTTGTTGTTGTTGAGGAGGAGGAGGACATGTAGTGTGTTGTTGAGGAGGAGGAGGACGAAATGTGGTTTGCCGGCTTGTTATGGAGACCTTTGCTGAACGTGTACTCCTGAGCTGCACCAAAGGAGAGGCATTCTTTTCAGTTGTTTGCGGGCCTGCTGAACAATGCTCTCAGTGCTGTCTCACTGGGGATGGCGTTACCATTCTGGAAAGACACGTCAGCGCTACAGTCCATGCTATCAGTCAGTGAGCGTAGGTCTCCCGGTCTGCCCCAAAGCAGTTACGCGCTTGCCCAGCAGAAACTGCGACACCCTCCGTTAACTTGGCTCGTTGGTCTAGAGGTATGATTCTTGCTGAGGGTGTGAGAGGCCCTGGGTTCAACTCCAGGACGAGCCCACTTGGCCCCACTTTGCAGTCACTGAAGTGTTTGTTTGTTTGCTCTTGAAGGCTGGCTTCTGGGCTCATCTGCACAAGGGAGGGCTATCGACCTCAGATACTGTTGCCTGTAAAGCTGATGGGAAATCAGACTGTCATCTGTGTGTTTTGTTTTCTTTAAAGAAAATGTGTTTTTTACAAGTTCGTTGTTGTTGTTGTTGTTGAGGAGGAGGAGGAGGACATGTAGTGTGTTGTTGAGGAGGAGGAGGACGAAATGTGGTTTGCCGGCTTGTTATGGAGACCTTTGCTGAACGTGTACTCCTGAGCTGCACCAAAGGAGAGGCATTCTTTTCAGTTGTTTGCGGGCCTGCTGAACAATGCTCTCAGTGCTGTCTCACTGGGGATGGCGTTACCATTCTGGAAAGACACGTCAGCGCTACAGTCCATGCTATCAGTCAGTGAGCGTAGGTCTCCCGGTCTGCCCCAAAGCAGTTACGCGCTTGCCCAGCAGAAACTGCGACACCCTCCGTTAACTTGGCTCGTTGGTCTAGAGGTATGATTCTTGCTGAGGGTGTGAGAGGCCCTGGGTTCAACTCCAGGACGAGCCCACTTGGCCCCACTTTGCAGTCACCGAAGTGTTTGTTCATTTGCTCTTGAAGGCTGGCTTCTGGGCTCCTCTGCACAAGGGAGGGCTATCGACCTCAGATACTGTTGCCTGTAAAGCTGATGGGAAATCAGACTGTCATCTGTGTGTTTTGTTTTCTTTAAAGAAAATGTGTTTTTTACAAGTTCGTTGTTGTTGTTGTTGTTGTTGAGGAGGAGGAGGAGGACATGTAGTGTGTTGTTGAGGAGGAGGAGGACGAAATGTGGTTTGCCGGCTTGTTATGGAGACCTTTGCTGAACGTGTACTCCTGAGCTGCACCAAAGGAGAGGCATTCTTTTCAGTTGTTTGCGGGCCTGCTGAACCATGCTCTCAGTGCTGTCTCACTGGGGATGGCGTTACCATTCTGGAAAGATACGTCAGCGCTACAGTCCATGCTATCAGTCAGTGAGCGTAGGTCTCCCGGTCTGCCCCAAAGCAGTTACGCGCTTGCCCAGCAGAAACTGCGACACGCTCCGTTAACTTGGCTCGTTGGTCTAGGGGTATGATTCTCGCTTAGGGTGCGAGAGGTCCCGGGTTCAACTCCCGGACGAGCCCGCTTGGCACTGCTTTGCATTCTCTGAAGCATTCGTTTGTTCTCTCTCGATGCTTGGCTTCTGGGCTCCTCTGCACCAGGGAGGTCTTTCAACCTCAGATACTGTTGGCTGTGTAGCTGATGGGAAATCAGACTGTCATCTGTGTGTTTTGTTTTCTTTAAAGAAAATGTGTATTTTACAAGTTCGTTGTTGTTGTTGAGGAGGAGGAGGACATGTAGTGTGTTGTTGAGGAGGAGGAGGACGAAATGTGGTTTGCCGGCTTGTTATGGAGACCTTTGCTGAACGTGTACTCCTGAGCTGCACCAAAGGAGAGGCATTCTTTTCAGTTGTTTGCGGGCCTGCTGAACCATGCTCTCAGTGCTGTCTCACTGGGGATACGGTTACCGTTCTGGAAAGACACTTCAGCGCTACAGTCCATGCTATCAGTCAGTGAGCGTAGGTCTCCCGGTCTGCCCCAAAGCAGTTACGCGCTTGCCCAGCAGAAACTGCGACACCCTCCGTTAACTTGGCTCGTTGGTCTAGGGGTATGATTCTTGCTGAGGGTGTTAGAAGCCCTGGGTTCAACTCCAGGACGAGCCCACTTGGCCCCACTTTGCAGTCACCGAAGTGTTTGTTCGTTTGCTCTTGAAGGCTGGCTTCTGGGCTCCTCTGCACAAGGGAGGGCTATCGACCTCAGATACTGTTGCCTGTATAGCTGATGGGAAATCAGACTGTCATCTGTGTGTTTTGTTTTCTTTAAAGAAAATGTGTTTTTTACAAGTTCGTTGTTGTTGTTGTTGTTGTTGAGGAGGAGGAGGAGGACATGTAGTGTGTTGTTGAGGAGGAGGAGGACGAAATGTGGTTTGCCGGCTTGTTATGGAGACCTTTGCTGAACGTGTACTCCTGAGCTGCACCAAAGGAGAGGCATTCTTTTCAGTTGTTTGCGGGCCTGCTGAACCATGCTCTCAGTGCTGTCTCACTGGGGATGGCGTTACCATTCTGGAAAGATACGTCAGCGCTACAGTCCATGCTATCAGTCAGTGAGCGTAGGTCTCCCGGTCTGCCCCAAAGCAGTTACGCGCTTGCCCAGCAGAAACTGCAACACGCTCCGTTAACTTGGCTCGTTGGTCTAGGGGTATGATTCTCGCTTAGGGTGCGAGAGGTCCCGGGTTCAACTCCCGGACGAGCCCGCTTGGCACTGCTTTGCATTCTCTGAAGCATTCGTTTGTTCTCTCTCGATGCTTGGCTTCTGGGCTCCTCTGCACCAGGGAGGTCTTTCAACCTCAGATACTGTTGGCTGTGTAGCTGATGGGAAATCAGACTGTCATCTGTGTGTTTTGTTTTCTTTAAAGAAAATGTGTATTTTACAAGTTCGTTGTTGTTGTTGAGGAGGAGGAGGACATGTAGTGTGTTGTTGAGGAGGAGGAGGACGAAATGTGGTTTGCCGGCTTGTTATGGAGACCTTTGCTGAACGTGTACTCCTGAGCTGCACCAAAGGAGAGGCATTCTTTTCAGTTGTTTGCGGGCCTGCTGAACCATGCTCTCAGTGCTGTCTCACTGGGGATACGGTTACCGTTCTGGAAAGACACTTCAGCGCTACAGTCCATGCTATCAGTCAGTGAGCGTAGGTCTCCCGGTCTGCCCCAAAGCAGTTACGCGCTTGCCCAGCAGAAACTGCGAAACCCTCCGTTAACTTGGCTCGTTGGTCTAGGGGTATGATTCTTGCTGAGGGTGTTAGAGGCCCTGGGTTCAACTCCAGGACGAGCCCACTTGGCCCCACTTTGCAGTCACCGAAGTGTTTGTTCGTTTGCTCTTGAAGGCTGGCTTCTGGGCTCCTCTGCACAAGGGAAGGCTATTGACCTCAGATACTGTTGCCTGTATAGCTGATGGGAAATCAGACTGTCATCTGTGTGTTTTGTTTTCTTTAAAGAAAATGTGTTTTTTACAAGTTCGTTGTTGTTGTTGTTGTTGTTGAGGAGGAGGAGGAGGACATGTAGTGTGTTGTTGAGGAGGAGGAGGACGAAATGTGGTTTGCCGGCTTGTTATGGAGACCTTTGCTGAACGTGTACTCCTGAGCTGCACCAAAGGAGAGGCATTCTTTTCAGTTGTTTGCGGGCCTGCTGAACCATGCTCTCAGTGCTGTCTCACTGGGGATGGCGTTACCATTCTGGAAAGATACGTCAGCGCTACAGTCCATGCTATCAGTCAGTGAGCGTAGGTCTCCCGGTCTGCCCCAAAGCAGTTACGCGCTTGCCCAGCAGAAACTGCAACACGCTCCGTTAACTTGGCTCGTTGGTCTAGGGGTATGATTCTCGCTTAGGGTGCGAGAGGTCCCGGGTTCAACTCCCGGACGAGCCCGCTTGGCACTGCTTTGCATTCTCTGAAGCATTCGTTTGTTCTCTCTCGATGCTTGGCTTCTGGGCTCCTCTGCACCAGGGAGGTCTTTCAACCTCAGATACTGTTGGCTGTGTAGCTGATGGGAAATCAGACTGTCATCTGTGTGTTTTGTTTTCTTTAAAGAAAATGTGTATTTTACAAGTTCGTTGTTGTTGTTGAGGAGGAGGAGGACATGTAGTGTGTTGTTGAGGAGGAGGAGGACGAAATGTGGTTTGCCGGCTTGTTATGGAGACCTTTGCTGAACGTGTACTCCTGAGCTGCACCAAAGGAGAGGCATTCTTTTCAGTTGTTTGCGGGCCTGCTGAACAATGCTCTCAGTGCTGTCTCACTGGGGATGGCGTTACCATTCTGGAAAGACACGTCAGCGCTACAGTCCATGCTATCAGTCAGTGAGCGTAGGTCTCCCGGTCTGCCCCAAAGCAGTTACGGGCTTGCCCAGCAGAAACTGCGACACCCTCCGTTAACTTGGCTCGTTGGTCTAGAGGTATGATTCTTGCTGAGGGTGTGAGAGGCCCTGGGTTCAACTCCAGGACGAGCCCACTTGGCCCCACTTTGCAGTCACTGAAGTGTTTGTTCGTTTGCTCTTGAAGGCTGGCTTCTGGGCTCATCTGCACAAGGGAGGGCTATCGACCTCAGATACTGTTGCCTGTAAAGCTGATGGGAAATCAGACTGTCATCTGTGTGTTTTGTTTTCTTTAAAGAAAATGTGTTTTTTACAAGTTCGTTGTTGTTGTTGTTGTTGAGGAGGAGGAGGAGGACATGTAGTGTGTTGTTGAGGAGGAGGAGGACGAAATGTGGTTTGCCGGCTTGTTATGGAGACCTTTGCTGAACGTGTACTCCTGAGCTGCACCAAAGGAGAGGCATTCTTTTCAGTTGTTTGCGGGCCTGCTGAACCATGCTCTCAGTGCTGTCTCACTGGGGATGGCGTTACCATTCTGGAAAGACACGTCAGCGCTACAGTCCATGCTATCAGTCAGTGAGCGTAGGTCTCCCGGTCTGCCCCAAAGCAGTTACGCGCTTGCCCAGCAGAAACTGTGACACTGTCAGATAACTTGGCTCGTTGGTCTAGGGGTATGATTCTCGCTTTGGGTGCGAGAGGTCCCGGGTTCAACTCCTGGACGAGCCCGCTTGGCCCTGCTTTGCATTCTCTGAAGCATTCGTTTGTTCTCTCTCGATGCTTGGCTTCTGGGCTCCTCTGCACCAGGGAGGTCTTTCAACCTCAGATACTGTTGCCTGTAAAGCTGATGGGAAATCAGACTGTCATCTGTGTGTTTTGTTTTCTTTAAAGGAAATGTGTATTTTACAAGTTCGTTGTTGTTGTTGAGGAGGAGGAGGACATGTAGTGTGTTGTTGAGGAGGAGGAGGACGAAATGTGGTTTGCCGGCTTGTTATGGAGACCTTTGCTGAACGTGTACTCCTGAGCTGCACCAAAGGAGAGGCATTCTTTTCAGTTGTTTGCGGGCCTGCTGAACCATGCTCTCAGTGCTGTCTCACTGGGGATACGGTTACCGTTCTGGAAAGACACTTCAGCGCTACAGTCCATGCTATCAGTCAGTGAGCGTAGGTCTCCCGGTCTGCCCCAAAGCAGTTACGCGCTTGCCCAGCAGAAACTGCGACACCCTCCGTTAACTTGGCTCGTTGGTCTAGGGGTATGATTCTTGCTGAGGGTGTAAGAGGCCCTGGGTTCAACTCCAGGACGAGCCCACTTGGCCCCACTTTGCAGTCACCGAAGTGTTTGTTCGTTTGCTCTTGAAGGCTGGCTTCTGGGCTCCTCTGCACAAGGGAGGGCTATCGACCTCAGATACTGTTGCCCGTATAGCTGATGGGAAATCAGACTGTCATCTGTGTGTTTTGTTTTCTTTAAAGAAAATGTGTTTTTTACAAGTTCGTTGTTGTTGTTGTTGTTGTTGTTGAGGAGGAGGTGGAGGACATGTAGTGTGTTGTTGAGGAGGAGGAGGACGAAATGTGGTTTGCCGGCTTGTTATGGAGACCTTTGCTGAACGTGTACTCCTGAGCTGCACCAAAGGAGAGGCATTCTTTTCAGTTGTTTGCGGGCCTGCTGAACCATGCTCTCAGTGCTGTCTCACTGGGGATGGCGTTACCATTCTGGAAAGACACGTCAGCGCTACAGTCCATGCTATCAGTCAGTGAGCGTAGGTCTCCCGGTCTGCCCCAAAGCAGTTACGCGCTTGCCCAGCAGAAACTGTGACACTGTCAGATAACTTGGCTCGTTGGTCTAGGGGTATGATTCTCGCTTTGGGTGCGAGAGGTCCCGGGTTCAACTCCCGGACGAGCCCGCTTTGGCCCTGCTTTGCATTCTCTGAAGCATTCGTTTGTTCTCTCTCGATGCTTGGCTTCTGGGCTCCTCTGCACCAGGGAGGTCTTTCAACCTCAGATACTGTTGCCTGTAAAGCTGATGGGAAATCAGACTGTCATCTGTGTGTTTTGTTTTCTTTAAAGAAAATGTGTTTTTTACAAGTTCGTTGTTGTTGTTGTTGTTGTTGAGGAGGAGGAGGACATGTAGTGTGTTGTTGAGGAGGAGGAGGACGAAATGTGGTTTGCCGGCTTGTTATGGAGACCTTTGCTGAACGTGTACTCCTGAGCTGCACCAAAGGAGAGGCATTCTTTTCAGTTGTTTGCGGGCCTGCTGAACCATGCTCTCAGTGCTGTCTCACTGGGGATACGGTTACCGTTCTGGAAAGACACTTCAGCGCTACAGTCCATGCTATCAGTCAGTGAGCGTAGGTCTCCCGGTCTGCCCCAAAGCAGTTACGCGCTTGCCCAGCAGAAACTGCGACACCCTCCGTTAACTTGGCTCGTTGGTCTAGCGGTATGATTCTTGCTGAGGGTCTAAGAGGCCCTGGGTTCAACTCCAGGACCAGCCCACTTGGCCCCACTTTGCAGTCACCGAAGTGTTTGTTCGTTTGCTCTTGAAGGCTGGCTTCTGGGCTCCTCTGCACAAGGGAGGGCTATCGACCTCAGATACTGTTGCCCGTATAGCTGATGGGAAATCAGACTGTCATCTGTGTGTTTTGTTTTCTTTAAAGAAAATGTGTTTTTTACAAGTTCGTTGTTGTTGTTGTTGTTGTTGTTGAGGAGGAGGTGGAGGACATGTAGTGTGTTGTTGAGGAGGAGGAGGACGAAATGTGGTTTGCCGGCTTGTTATGGAGACCTTTGCTGAACGTGTACTCCTGAGCTGCACCAAAGGAGAGGCATTCTTTTCAGTTGTTTGCGGGCCTGCTGAACCATGCTCTCAGTGCTGTCTCACTGGGGATGGCGTTACCATTCTGGAAAGACACGTCAGCGCTACAGTCCATGCTATCAGTCAGTGAGCGTAGGTCTCCCGGTCTGCCCCAAAGCAGTTACGCGCTTGCCCAGCAGAAACTGTGACACTGTCAGATAACTTGGCTCGTTGGTCTAGGGGTATGATTCTCGCTTTGGGTGCGAGAGGTCCCGGGTTCAACTCCCGGACGAGCCCGCTTGGCCCTGCTTTGCATTCTCTGAAGCATTCGTTTGTTCTCTCTCGATGCTTGGCTTCTGGGCTCCTCTGCACCAGGGAGGTCTTTCAACCTCAGATACTGTTGGCTGTGTAGCTGATGGGAAATCAGACTGTCATCTGTGTGTTTTGTTTTCTTTAAAGAAAATGTGTATTTTACAAGTTCGTTGTTGTTGTTGAGGAGGAGGAGGACATGTAGTGTGTTGTTGAGGAGGAGGAGGACGAAATGTGGTTTGCCGGCTTGTTATGGAGACCTTTGCTGAACGTGTACTCCTGAGCTGCACCAAAGGAGAGGCATTCTTTTCAGTTGTTTGCGGGCCTGCTGAACCATGCTCTCAGTGCTGTCTCACTGGGGATACGGTTACCGTTCTGGAAAGACACTTCAGCGCTACAGTCCATGCTATCAGTCAGTGAGCGTAGGTCTCCCGGTCTGCCCCAAAGCAGTTACGCGCTTGCCCAGCAGAAACTGCGACACCCTCCGTTAACTTGGCTCGTTGGTCTAGCGGTATGATTCTTGCTGAGGGTCTAAGAGGCCCTGGGTTCAACTCCAGGACGAGCCCACTTGGCCCCACTTTGCAGTCACCGAAGTGTTTGTTCGTTTGCTCTTGAAGGCTGGCTTCTGGGCTCCTCTGCACAAGGGAGGGCTATCGACCTCAGATACTGTTGCCTGTAAAGCTGATGGGAAATCAGACTGTCATCTGTGTGTTTTGTTTTCTTTAAAGAAAATGTGTATTTTACAAGTTCGTTGTTGTTGTTGAGGAGGAGGAGGACATGTAGTGTGTTGTTGAGGAGGAGGAGGACGAAATGTGGTTTGCCGGCTTGTTATGGAGACCTTTGCTGAACGTGTACTCCTGAGCTGCACCAAAGGAGAGGCATTCTTTTCAGTTGTTTGCGGGCCTGCTGAACCATGCTCTCAGTGCTGTCTCACTGGGGATACGGTTACCGTTCTGGAAAGACACTTCAGCGCTACAGTCCATGCTATCAGTCAGTGAGCGTAGGTCTCCCGGTCTGCCCCAAAGCAGTTACGCGCTTGCCCAGCAGAAACTGCGACACCCTCCGTTAACTTGGCTCGTTGGTCTAGCGGTATGATTCTTGCTGAGGGTCTAAGAGGCCCTGGGTTCAACTCCAGGACCAGCCCACTTGGCCCCACTTTGCAGTCACCGAAGTGTTTGTTCGTTTGCTCTTGAAGGCTGGCTTCTGGGCTCCTCTGCACAAGGGAGGGCTATCGACCTCAGATACTGTTGCCCGTATAGCTGATGGGAAATCAGACTGTCATCTGTGTGTTTTGTTTTCTTTAAAGAAAATGTGTTTTTTACAAGTTCGTTGTTGTTGTTGTTGTTGTTGTTGTTGAGGAGGAGGTGGAGGACATGTAGTGTGTTGTTGAGGAGGAGGAGGACGAAATGTGGTTTGCCGGCTTGTTATGGAGACCTTTGCTGAACGTGTACTCCTGAGCTGCACCAAAGGAGAGGCATTCTTTTCAGTTGTTTGCGGGCCTGCTGAACCATGCTCTCAGTGCTGTCTCACTGGGGATGGCGTTACCATTCTGGAAAGACACGTCAGCGCTACAGTCCATGCTATCAGTCAGTGAGCGTAGGTCTCCCGGTCTGCCCCAAAGCAGTTACGCGCTTGCCCAGCAGAAACTGTGACACTGTCAGATAACTTGGCTCGTTGGTCTAGGGGTATGATTCTCGCTTTGGGTGCGAGAGGTCCCGGGTTCAACTCCCGGACGAGCCCGCTTGGCCCTGCTTTGCATTCTCTGAAGCATTCGTTTGTTCTCTCTCGATGCTTGGCTTCTGGGCTCCTCTGCACCAGGGAGGTCTTTCAACCTCAGATACTGTTGGCTGTGTAGCTGATGGGAAATCAGACTGTCATCTGTGTGTTTTGTTTTCTTTAAAGAAAATGTGTATTTTACAAGTTCGTTGTTGTTGTTGAGGAGGAGGAGGACATGTAGTGTGTTGTTGAGGAGGAGGAGGACGAAATGTGGTTTGCCGGCTTGTTATGGAGACCTTTGCTGAACGTGTACTCCTGAGCTGCACCAAAGGAGAGGCATTCTTTTCAGTTGTTTGCGGGCCTGCTGAACCATGCTCTCAGTGCTGTCTCACTGGGGATACGGTTACCGTTCTGGAAAGACACTTCAGCGCTACAGTCCATGCTATCAGTCAGTGAGCGTAGGTCTCCCGGTCTGCCCCAAAGCAGTTACGCGCTTGCCCAGCAGAAACTGCGACACCCTCCGTTAACTTGGCTCGTTGGTCTAGCGGTATGATTCTTGCTGAGGGTCTAAGAGGCCCTGGGTTCAACTCCAGGACGAGCCCACTTGGCCCCACTTTGCAGTCACCGAAGTGTTTGTTCGTTTGCTCTTGAAGGCTGGCTTCTGGGCTCCTCTGCACAAGGGAGGGCTATCGACCTCAGATACTGTTGCCTGTAAAGCTGATGGGAAATCAGACTGTCATCTGTGTGTTTTGTTTTCTTTAAAGAAAATGTGTATTTTACAAGTTCGTTGTTGTTGTTGAGGAGGAGGAGGACATGTAGTGTGTTGTTGAGGAGGAGGAGGACGAAATGTGGTTTGCCGGCTTGTTATGGAGACCTTTGCTGAACGTGTACTCCTGAGCTGCACCAAAGGAGAGGCATTCTTTTCAGTTGTTTGCGGGCCTGCTGAACCATGCTCTCAGTGCTGTCTCACTGGGGATGGCGTTACCATTCTGGAAAGACACGTCAGCGCTACAGTCCATGCTATCAGTCAGTGAGCGTAGGTCTCCCGGTCTGCCCCAAAGCAGTTACGCGCTTGCCCAGCAGAAACTGTGACACTGTCAGATAACTTGGCTCGTTGGTCTAGGGGTATGATTCTCGCTTTGGGTGCGAGAGGTCCCGGGTTCAACTCCCGGACGAGCCCGCTTGGCCCTGCTTTGCATTCTCTGAAGCATTCGTTTGTTCTCTCTCGATGCTTGGCTTCTGGGCTCCTCTGCACCAGGGAGGTCTTTCAACCTCAGATACTGTTGGCTGTGTAGCTGATGGGAAATCAGACTGTCATCTGTGTGTTTTGTTTTCTTTAAAGAAAATGTGTATTTTACAAGTTCGTTGTTGTTGTTGAGGAGGAGGAGGACATGTAGTGTGTTGTTGAGGAGGAGGAGGACGAAATGTGGTTTGCCGGCTTGTTATGGAGACCTTTGCTGAACGTGTACTCCTGAGCTGCACCAAAGGAGAGGCATTCTTTTCAGTTGTTTGCGGGCCTGCTGAACCATGCTCTCAGTGCTGTCTCACTGGGGATACGGTTACCGTTCTGGAAAGACACTTCAGCGCTACAGTCCATGCTATCAGTCAGTGAGCGTAGGTCTCCCGGTCTGCCCCAAAGCAGTTACGCGCTTGCCCAGCAGAAACTGCGACACCCTCCGTTAACTTGGCTCGTTGGTCTAGCGGTATGATTCTTGCTGAGGGTCTAAGAGGCCCTGGGTTCAACTCCAGGACCAGCCCACTTGGCCCCACTTTGCAGTCACCGAAGTGTTTGTTCGTTTGCTCTTGAAGGCTGGCTTCTGGGCTCCTCTGCACAAGGGAGGGCTATCGACCTCAGATACTGTTGCCCGTATAGCTGATGGGAAATCAGACTGTCATCTGTGTGTTTTGTTTTCTTTAAAGAAAATGTGTTTTTTACAAGTTCGTTGTTGTTGTTGTTGTTGTTGTTGAGGAGGAGGTGGAGGACATGTAGTGTGTTGTTGAGGAGGAGGAGGACGAAATGTGGTTTGCCGGCTTGTTATGGAGACCTTTGCTGAACGTGTACTCCTGAGCTGCACCAAAGGAGAGGCATTCTTTTCAGTTGTTTGCGGGCCTGCTGAACCATGCTCTCAGTGCTGTCTCACTGGGGATGGCGTTACCATTCTGGAAAGACACGTCAGCGCTACAGTCCATGCTATCAGTCAGTGAGCGTAGGTCTCCCGGTCTGCCCCAAAGCAGTTACGCGCTTGCCCAGCAGAAACTGTGACACTGTCAGATAACTTGGCTCGTTGGTCTAGGGGTATGATTCTCGCTTTGGGTGCGAGAGGTCCCGGGTTCAACTCCCGGACGAGCCCGCTTGGCCCTGCTTTGCATTCTCTGAAGCATTCGTTTGTTCTCTCTCGATGCTTGGCTTCTGGGCTCCTCTGCACCAGGGAGGTCTTTCAACCTCAGATACTGTTGGCTGTGTAGCTGATGGGAAATCAGACTGTCATCTGTGTGTTTTGTTTTCTTTAAAGAAAATGTGTATTTTACAAGTTCGTTGTTGTTGTTGAGGAGGAGGAGGACATGTAGTGTGTTGTTGAGGAGGAGGAGGACGAAATGTGGTTTGCCGGCTTGTTATGGAGACCTTTGCTGAACGTGTACTCCTGAGCTGCACCAAAGGAGAGGCATTCTTTTCAGTTGTTTGCGGGCCTGCTGAACCATGCTCTCAGTGCTGTCTCACTGGGGATACGGTTACCGTTCTGGAAAGACACTTCAGCGCTACAGTCCATGCTATCAGTCAGTGAGCGTAGGTCTCCCGGTCTGCCCCAAAGCAGTTACGCGCTTGCCCAGCAGAAACTGCGACACCCTCCGTTAACTTGGCTCGTTGGTCTAGCGGTATGATTCTTGCTGAGGGTCTAAGAGGCCCTGGGTTCAACTCCAGGACGAGCCCACTTGGCCCCACTTTGCAGTCACCGAAGTGTTTGTTCGTTTGCTCTTGAAGGCTGGCTTCTGGGCTCCTCTGCACAAGGGAGGGCTATCGACCTCAGATACTGTTGCCCGTATAGCTGATGGGAAATCAGACTGTCATCTGTGTGTTTTGTTTTCTTTAAAGAAAATGTGTTTTTTACAAGTTCGTTGTTGTTGTTGTTGTTGTTGTTGAGGAGGAGGTGGAGGACATGTAGTGTGTTGTTGAGGAGGAGGAGGACGAAATGTGGTTTGCCGGCTTGTTATGGAGACCTTTGCTGAACGTGTACTCCTGAGCTGCACCAAAGGAGAGGCATTCTTTTCAGTTGTTTGCGGGCCTGCTGAACCATGCTCTCAGTGCTGTCTCACTGGGGATGGCGTTACCATTCTGGAAAGACACGTCAGCGCTACAGTCCATGCTATCAGTCAGTGAGCGTAGGTCTCCCGGTCTGCCCCAAAGCAGTTACGCGCTTGCCCAGCAGAAACTGTGACACTGTCAGATAACTTGGCTCGTTGGTCTAGGGGTATGATTCTCGCTTTGGGTGCGAGAGGTCCCGGGTTCAACTCCCGGACGAGCCCGCTTGGCCCTGCTTTGCATTCTCTGAAGCATTCGTTTGTTCTCTCTCGATGCTTGGCTTCTGGGCTCCTCTGCACCAGGGAGGTCTTTCAACCTCAGATACTGTTGGCTGTGTAGCTGATGGGAAATCAGACTGTCATCTGTGTGTTTTGTTTTCTTTAAAGAAAATGTGTATTTTACAAGTTCGTTGTTGTTGTTGAGGAGGAGGAGGACATGTAGTGTGTTGTTGAGGAGGAGGAGGACGAAATGTGGTTTGCCGGCTTGTTATGGAGACCTTTGCTGAACGTGTACTCCTGAGCTGCACCAAAGGAGAGGCATTCTTTTCAGTTGTTTGCGGGCCTGCTGAACCATGCTCTCAGTGCTGTCTCACTGGGGATACGGTTACCGTTCTGGAAAGACACTTCAGCGCTACAGTCCATGCTATCAGTCAGTGAGCGTAGGTCTCCCGGTCTGCCCCAAAGCAGTTACGCGCTTGCCCAGCAGAAACTGCGACACCCTCCGTTAACTTGGCTCGTTGGTCTAGGGGTATGATTCTTGCTGAGGGTGCGAGAGGCCCTGGGTTCAACTCCAGGACGAGCCCACTTGGCCCCACTTTGCAGTCACCGAAGTGTTTGTTCGTTTGCTCTTGAAGGCTGGCTTCTGGGCTCCTCTGCACAAGGGAGGGCTATCGACCTCAGATACTGTTGCCCGTATAGCTGATGGGAAATCAGACTGTCATCTGTGTGTTTTGTTTTCTTTAAAGAAAATGTGTTTTTTACAAGTTCGTTGTTGTTGTTGTTGTTGTTGTTGAGGAGGAGGTGGAGGACATGTAGTGTGTTGTTGAGGAGGAGGAGGACGAAATGTGGTTTGCCGGCTTGTTATGGAGACCTTTGCTGAACGTGTACTCCTGAGCTGCACCAAAGGAGAGGCATTCTTTTCAGTTGTTTGCGGGCCTGCTGAACCATGCTCTCAGTGCTGTCTCACTGGGGATGGCGTTACCATTCTGGAAAGACACGTCAGCGCTACAGTCCATGCTATCAGTCAGTGAGCGTAGGTCTCCCGGTCTGCCCCAAAGCAGTTACGCGCTTGCCCAGCAGAAACTGTGACACTGTCAGATAACTTGGCTCGTTGGTCTAGGGGTATGATTCTCGCTTTGGGTGCGAGAGGTCCCGGGTTCAACTCCCGGACGAGCCCGCTTGGCCCTGCTTTGCATTCTCTGAAGCATTCGTTTGTTCTATCTCGATGCTTGGCTTCTGGGCTCCTCTGCACCAGGGAGGTCTTTCAACCTCAGATACTGTTGCCTGTAAAGCTGATGGGAAATCAGACTGTCATCTGTGTGTTTTGTTTTCTTTAAAGAAAATGTGTATTTTACAAGTTCGTTGTTGTTGTTGAGGAGGAGGAGGACATGTAGTGTGTTGTTGAGGAGGAGGAGGACGAAATGTGGTTTGCCGGCTTGTTATGGAGACCTTTGCTGAACGTGTACTCCTGAGCTGCACCAAAGGAGAGGCATTCTTTTCAGTTGTTTGCGGGCCTGCTGAACAATGCTCTCAGTGCTGTCTCACTGGGGATGGCGTTACCATTCTGGAAAGACACGTCAGCGCTACAGTCCATGCTATCAGTCAGTGAGCGTAGGTCTCCCGGTCTGCCCCAAAGCAGTTACGCGCTTGCCCAGCAGAAACTGTGAAACTGTCAGATAACTTGGCTCGTTGGTCTAGGGGTATGATTCTCGCTTTGGGTGTGAGAGGTCCCGGGTTCAACTCCCGGACGAGCCCGCTTGGCCCTGCTTTGCATTATCTGAAGCATTCGTTTGTTCTCTGTCGATGCTTGGCTTCTGGGCTCCTCTGCACCAGGGAGGTCTTTCAACCTCAGATACTGTTGGCTGTGTAGCTGATGGGAAATCAGACTGTCATCTGTGTGTTTTGTTTTCTTTAAAGAAAATGTGTATTTTACAAGTTCGTTGTTGTTGTTGAGGAGGAGGAGGACATGTAGTGTGTTGTTGAGGAGGAGGAGGACGAAATGTGGTTTGCCGGCTTGTTATGGAGACCTTTGCTGAACGTGTACTCCTGAGCTGCACCAAAGGAGAGGCATTCTTTTCAGTTGTTTGCGGGCCTGCTGAACAATGCTCTCAGTGCTGTCTCACTGGGGATGGCGTTACCATTCTGGAAAGACACGTCAGCGCTACAGTCCATGCTATCAGTCAGTGAGCGTAGGTCTCCCGGTCTGCCCCAAAGCAGTTACGCGCTTGCCCAGCAGAAACTGCGACACCCTCCGTTAACTTGGCTCGTTGGTCTAGGGGTATGATTCTTGCTGAGGGTGTGAGAGGCCCTGGGTTCAACTCCAGGACGAGCCCACTTGGCCCCACTTTGCAGTCACCGAAGTGTTTGTTCATTTGCTCTTGAAGGCTGGCTTCTGGGCTCCTCTGCACAAGGGAGGGCTATCGACCTCAGATACTGTTGCCTGTAAAGCTGATGGGAAATCAGACTGTCATCTGTGTGTTTTGTTTTCTTTAAAGAAAATGTGTATTTTACAAGTTCGTTGTTGTTGTTGAGGAGGAGGAGGACATGTAGTGTGTTGTTGAGGAGGAGGAGGACGAAATGTGGTTTGCCGGCTTGTTATGGAGACCTTTGCTGAACGTGTACTCCTGAGCTGCACCAAAGGAGAGGCATTCTTTTCAGTTGTTTGCGGGCCTGCTGAACAATGCTCTCAGTGCTGTCTCACTGGGGATGGCGTTACCATTCTGGAAAGACACGTCAGCGCTACAGTCCATGCTATCAGTCAGTGAGCGTAGGTCTCCCGGTCTGCCCCAAAGCAGTTACGCGCTTGCCCAGCAGAAACTGCGACACCCTCCGTTAACTTGGCTCGTTGGTCTAGAGGTATGATTCTTGCTGAGGGTGTGAGAGGCCCTGGGTTCAACTCCAGGACGAGCCCACTTGGCCCCACTTTGCAGTCACCGAAGTGTTTGTTCATTTGCTCTTGAAGGCTGGCTTCTGGGCTCCTCTGCACAAGGGAGGGCTATCGACCTCAGATACTGTTGCC
The DNA here is from genome assembly GCF_036373705.1 of Amia ocellicauda. Classification (NCBI taxonomy): domain Eukaryota; kingdom Metazoa; phylum Chordata; class Actinopteri; order Amiiformes; family Amiidae; genus Amia; species Amia ocellicauda. The sequence goes on along the minus strand of NC_089851.1, from coordinate 52,389,048 downwards.
TGTAAAGCTGATGGGAAATCAGACTGTCATCTGTGTGTTTTGTTTTCTTTAAAGAAAATGTGTTTTTTACAAGTTCGTTGTTGTTGTTGTTGTTGAGGAGGAGGAGGAGGACATGTAGTGTGTTGTTGAGGAGGAGGAGGACGAAATGTGGTTTGCCGGCTTGTTATGGAGACCTTTGCTGAACGTGTACTCCTGAGCTGCACCAAAGGAGAGGCATTCTTTTCAGTTGTTTGCGGGCCTGCTGAACCATGCTCTCAGTGCTGTCTCACTGGGGATACGGTTACCGTTCTGGAAACACACTTCAGCGCTACAGTCCATGCTATCAGTCAGTGAGCGTAGGTCTCCCGGTCTGCCCCAAAGCAGTTACGCGCTTGCCCAGCAGAAACTGCGACACCCTCCGTTAACTTGGCTCGTTGGTCTAGGGGTATGATTCTTGCTGAGGGTGTGAGAGGCCCTGGGTTCAACTCCAGGACGAGCCCACTTGGCCCCACTTTGCAGTCACTGAAGTGTTTGTTCGTTTGCTCTTGAAGGCTGGCTTCTGGGCTCCTCTGCACAAGGGAGGGCTATCGACCTCAGATACTGTTGCCCGTATAGCTGTTGGGAAATCAGACTGTCATCTGTGTGTTTTGTTTTCTTTAAAGAAAATGTGTTTTTTACAAGTTCGTTGTTGTTGTTGTTGTTGTTGTTGAGGAGGAGGTGGAGGACATGTAGTGTGTTGTTGAGGAGGAGGAGGACGAAATGTGGTTTGCCGGCTTGTTATGGAGACCTTTGCTGAACGTGTACTCCTGAGCTGCACCAAAGGAGAGGCATTCTTTTCAGTTGTTTGCGGGCCTGCTGAACCATGCTCTCAGTGCTGTCTCACTGGGGATGGCGTTACCATTCTGGAAAGACACGTCAGCGCTACAGTCCATGCTATCAGTCAGTGAGCGTAGGTCTCCCGGTCTGCCCCAAAGCAGTTACGCGCTTGCCCAGCAGAAACTGTGACACTGTCAGATAACTTGGCTCGTTGGTCTAGGGGTATGATTCTCGCTTTGGGTGCGAGAGGTCCCAGGTTCAACTCCCGGACGAGCCCGCTTGGCCCTGCTTTGCATTCTCTGAAGCATTCGTTTGTTCTCTCTCGATGCTTGGCTTCTGGGCTCCTCTGCACCAGGGAGGTCTTTCAACCTCAGATACTGTTGGCTGTGTAGCTGATGGGAAATCAGACTGTCATCTGTGTGTTTTGTTTTCTTTAAAGAAAATGTGTATTTTACAAGTTCGTTGTTGTTGTTGAGGAGGAGGAGGACATGTAGTGTGTTGTTGAGGAGGAGGAGGACGAAATGTGGTTTGCCGGCTTGTTATGGAGACCTTTGCTGAACGTGTACTCCTGAGCTGCACCAAAGGAGAGGCATTCTTTTCAGTTGTTTGCGGGCCTGCTGAACCATGCTCTCAGTGCTGTCTCACTGGGGATACGGTTACCGTTCTGGAAAGACACTTCAGCGCTACAGTCCATGCTATCAGTCAGTGAGCGTAGGTCTCCCGGTCTGCCCCAAAGCAGTTACGCGCTTGCCCAGCAGAAACTGCGACACCCTCCGTTAACTTGGCTCGTTGGTCTAGGGGTATGATTCTTGCTGAGGGTGTTAGAGGCCCTGGGTTCAACTCCAGGACGAGCCCACTTGGCCCCACTTTGCAGTCACCGAAGTGTTTGTTCGTTTGCTCTTGAAGGCTGGCTTCTGGGCTCCTCTGCACAAGGGAGGGCTATCGACCTCAGATACTGTTGCCTGTATAGCTGATGGGAAATCAGACTGTCATCTGTGTGTTTTGTTTTCTTTAAAGAAAATGTGTTTTTTACAAGTTCGTTGTTGTTGTTGTTGTTGTTGAGGAGGAGGAGGAGGACATGTAGTGTGTTGTTGAGGAGGAGGAGGACGAAATGTGGTTTGCCGGCTTGTTATGGAGACCTTTGCTGAACGTGTACTCCTGAGCTGCACCAAAGGAGAGGCATTCTTTTCAGTTGTTTGCGGGCCTGCTGAACCATGCTCTCAGTGCTGTCTCACTGGGGATGGCGTTACCATTCTGGAAAGATACGTCAGCGCTACAGTCCATGCTATCAGTCAGTGAGCGTAGGTCTCCCGGTCTGCCCCAAAGCAGTTACGCGCTTGCCCAGCAGAAACTGCGACACGCTCCGTTAACTTGGCTCGTTGGTCTAGGGGTATGATTCTCGCTTAGGGTGCGAGAGGTCCCGGGTTCAACTCCCGGACGAGCCCGCTTGGCACTGCTTTGCATTCTCTGAAGCATTCGTTTGTTCTCTCTCGATGCTTGGCTTCTGGGTTCCTCTGCACCAGGGAGGTCTTTCAACCTCAGATACTGTTGCCTGTAAAGCTGATGGGAAATCAGACTGTCATCTGTGTGTTTTGTTTTCTTTAAAGAAAATGTGTATTTTACAAGTTCGTTGTTGTTGTTGAGGAGGAGGAGGACATGTAGTGTGTTGTTGAGGAGGAGGAGGACGAAATGTGGTTTGCCGGCTTGTTATGGAGACCTTTGCTGAACGTGTACTCCTGAGCTGCACCAAAGGAGAGGCATTCTTTTCAGTTGTTTGCGGGCCTGCTGAACCATGCTCTCAGTGCTGTCTCACTGGGGATGGCGTTACCATTCTGGAAAGACACATCAGCGCTACAGTCCATGCTATCAGTCAGTGAGCGTAGGTCTCCCGGTCTGCCCCAAAGCAGTTACGCGCTTGCCCAGCAGAAACTGCGACACCCTTCGTTAACTTGGCTCGTTGGTCTAGGGGTATGATTCTTGCTGAGGGTGTGAGAGGCCCTGGGTTCAACTCCAGGACGAGCCCACTTGGCCCCACTTTGCAGTCACCGAAGTGTTTGTTCGTTTGCTCTTGAAGGCTGGCTTCTGGGCTCCTCTGCACAAGGGAGGGCTATCGACCTCAGATACTGTTGCCTGTAAAGCTGATGGGAAATCAGACTGTCATCTGTGTGTTTTGTTTTCTTTAAAGAAAATGTGTTTTTTACAAGTTCGTTGTTGTTGTTGTTGTTGAGGAGGAGGAGGAGGACATGTAGTGTGTTGTTGAGGAGGAGGAGGACGAAATGTGGTTTGCCGGCTTGTTATGGAGACCTTTGCTGAACGTGTACTCCTGAGCTGCACCAAAGGAGAGGCATTCTTTTCAGTTGTTTGCGGGCCTGCTGAACCATGCTCTCAGTGCTGTCTCACTGGGGATACGGTTACCGTTCTGGAAAGACACTTCAGCGCTACAGTCCATGCTATCAGTCAGTGAGCGTAGGTCTCCCGGTCTGCCCCAAAGCAGTTACGCGCTTGCCCAGCAGAAACTGCGACACCCTCCGTTAACTTGGCTCGTTGGTCTAGGGGTATGATTCTTGCTGAGGGTGTGAGAGGCCCTGGGTTCAACTCCAGGACGAGCCCACTTGGCCCCACTTTGCAGTCACTGAAGTGTTTGTTCGTTTGCTCTTGAAGGCTGGCTTCTGGGCTCCTCTGCACAAGGGAGGGCTATCGACCTCAGATACTGTTGCCCGTATAGCTGATGGGAAATCAGACTGTCATCTGTGTGTTTTGTTTTCTTTAAAGAAAATGTGTTTTTTACAAGTTCGTTGTTGTTGTTGTTGTTGAGGAGGAGGAGGAGGACATGTAGTGTGTTGTTGAGGAGGAGGAGGACGAAATGTGGTTTGCCGGCTTGTTATGGAGACCTTTGCTGAACGTGTACTCCTGAGCTGCACCAAAGGAGAGGCATTCTTTTCAGTTGTTTGCGGGCCTGCTGAACCATGCTCTCAGTGCTGTCTCACTGGGGATGGCGTTACCATTCTGGAAAGACACGTCAGCGCTACAGTCCATGCTATCAGTCAGTGAGCGTAGGTCTCCCGGTCTGCCCCAAAGCAGTTACGCGCTTGCCCAGCAGAAACTGTGACACTGTCAGATAACTTGGCTCGTTGGTCTAGGGGTATGATTCTCGCTTTGGGTGCGAGAGGTCCCGGGTTCAACTCCCGGACGAGCCCGCTTGGCCCTGCTTTGCATTCTCTGAAGCATTCGTTTGTTCTCTCTCGATGCTTGGCTTCTGGGCTCCTCTGCACCAGGGAGGTCTTTCAACCTCAGATACTGTTGGCTGTGTAGCTGATGGGAAATCAGACTGTCATCTGTGTGTTTTGTTTTCTTTAAAGAAAATGTGTTTTTTACAAGTTCGTTGTTGTTGTTGAGGAGGAGGAGGACATGTAGTGTGTTGTTGAGGAGGAGGAGGACGAAATGTGGTTTGCCGGCTTGTTATGGAGACCTTTGCTGAACGTGTACTCCTGAGCTGCACCAAAGGAGAGGCATTCTTTTCAGTTGTTTGCGGGCCTGCTGAACCATGCTCTCAGTGCTGTCTCACTGGGGATACGGTTACCGTTCTGGAAAGACACTTCAGCGCTACAGTCCATGCTATCAGTCAGTGAGCGTAGGTCTCCCGGTCTGCCCCAAAGCAGTTACGCGCTTGCCCAGCAGAAACTGCGACACCCTCCGTTAACTTGGCTCGTTGGTCTAGGGGTATGATTCTTGCTGAGGGTGTTAGAGGCCCTGGGTTCAACTCCAGGACGAGCCCACTTGGCCCCACTTTGCAGTCACCGAAGTGTTTGTTCATTTGCTCTTGAAGGCTGGCTTCTGGGCTCCTCTGCACAAGGGAGGGCTATCGACCTCAGATACTGTTGCCTGTATAGCTGATGGGAAATCAGACTGTCATCTGTGTGTTTTGTTTTCTTTAAAGAAAATGTGTTTTTTACAAGTTCGTTGTTGTTGTTGTTGTTGTTGAGGAGGAGGAGGAGGACATGTAGTGTGTTGTTGAGGAGGAGGAGGACGAAATGTGGTTTGCCGGCTTGTTATGGAGACCTTTGCTGAACGTGTACTCCTGAGCTGCACCAAAGGAGAGGCATTCTTTTCAGTTGTTTGCGGGCCTGCTGAACCATGCTCTCAGTGCTGTCTCACTGGGGATACGGTTACCGTTCTGGAAAGACACTTCAGCGCTACAGTCCATGCTATCAGTCAGTGAGCGTAGGTCTCCCGGTCTGCCCCAAAGCAGTTACGCGCTTGCCCAGCAGAAACTGCGACACCCTCCGTTAACTTGGCTCGTTGGTCTAGGGGTATGATTCTTGCTGAGGGTGTTAGAGGCCCTGGGTTCAACTCCAGGACGAGCCCACTTGGCCCCACTTTGCAGTCACCGAAGTGTTTGTTCATTTGCTCTTGAAGGCTGGCTTCTGGGCTCCTCTGCACAAGGGAGGGCTATCGACCTCAGATACTGTTGCCTGTATAGCTGATGGGAAATCAGACTGTCATCTGTGTGTTTTGTTTTCTTTAAAGAAAATGTGTTTTTTACAAGTTCGTTGTTGTTGTTGTTGTTGTTGAGGAGGAGGAGGAGGACATGTAGTGTGTTGTTGAGGAGGAGGAGGACGAAATGTGGTTTGCCGGCTTGTTATGGAGACCTTTGCTGAACGTGTACTCCTGAGCTGCACCAAAGGAGAGGCATTCTTTTCAGTTGTTTGCGGGCCTGCTGAACCATGCTCTCAGTGCTGTCTCACTGGGGATGGCGTTACCATTCTGGAAAGATACGTCAGCGCTACAGTCCATGCTATCAGTCAGTGAGCGTAGGTCTCCCGGTCTGCCCCAAAGCAGTTACGCGCTTGCCCAGCAGAAACTGCGACACGCTCCGTTAACTTGGCTCGTTGGTCTAGGGGTAAGATTCTCGCTTAGGGTGCGAGAGGTCCTGGGTTCAACTCCCGGACGAGCCCGCTTGGCACTGCTTTGCATTCTCTGAAGCATTCGTTTGTTCTCTCTCGATGCTTGGCTTCTGGGCTCCTCTGCACCAGGGAGGTCTTTCAACCTCAGATACTGTTGGCTGTGTAGCTGATGGGAAATCAGACTGTCATCTGTGTGTTTTGTTTTCTTTAAAGAAAATGTGTATTTTACAAGTTCGTTGTTGTTGTTGAGGAGGAGGAGGACATGTAGTGTGTTGTTGAGGAGGAGGAGGACGAAATGTGGTTTGCCGGCTTGTTATGGAGACCTTTGCTGAACGTGTACTCCTGAGCTGCACCAAAGGAGAGGCATTCTTTTCAGTTGTTTGCGGGCCTGCTGAACCATGCTCTCAGTGCTGTCTCACTGGGGATGGCGTTACCATTCTGGAAAGACACGTCAGCGCTACAGTCCATGCTATCAGTCAGTGAGCGTAGGTCTCCCGGTCTGCCCCAAAGCAGTTACGCGCTTGCCCAGCAGAAACTGCGACACCCTTCGTTAACTTGGCTCTTTGGTCTAGGGGTATGATTCTTGCTGAGGGTGTGAGACGCCCTGGGTTCAACTCCAGGACGAGCCCACTTGGCCCCACTTTGCAGTCACCGAAGTGTTTGTTCGTTTGCTCTTGAAGGCTGGCTTCTGGGCTCCTCTGCACAAGGGAGGGCTATCGACCTCAGATACTGTTGCCTGTAAAGCTGATGGGAAATCAGACTGTCATCTGTGTGTTTTGTTTTCTTTAAAGAAAATGTGTATTTTACAAGTTCGTTGTTGTTGTTGAGGAGGAGGAGGACATGTAGTGTGTTGTTGAGGAGGAGGAGGACGAAATGTGGTTTGCCGGCTTGTTATGGAGACCTTTGCTGAACGTGTACTCCTGAGCTGCACCAAAGGAGAGGCATTCTTTTCAGTTGTTTGCGGGCCTGCTGAACCATGCTCTCAGTGCTGTCTCACTGGGGATGGCGTTACCATTCTGGAAAGATACGTCAGCGCTACAGTCCATGCTATCAGTCAGTGAGCGTAGGTCTCCCGGTCTGCCCCAAAGCAGTTACGCGCTTGCCCAGCAGAAACTGCGACACGCTCCGTTAACTTGGCTCGTTGGTCTAGGGGTAAGATTCTCGCTTAGGGTGCGAGAGGTCCTGGGTTCAACTCCCGGACGAGCCCGCTTGGCACTGCTTTGCATTCTCTGAAGCATTCGTTTGTTCTCTCTCGATGCTTGGCTTCTGGGCTCCTCTGCACCAGGGAGGTCTTTCAACCTCAGATACTGTTGGCTGTGTAGCTGATGGGAAATCAGACTGTCATCTGTGTGTTTTGTTTTCTTTAAAGAAAATGTGTATTTTACAAGTTCGTTGTTGTTGTTGAGGAGGAGGAGGACATGTAGTGTGTTGTTGAGGAGGAGGAGGACGAAATGTGGTTTGCCGGCTTGTTATGGAGACCTTTGCTGAACGTGTACTCCTGAGCTGCACCAAAGGAGAGGCATTCTTTTCAGTTGTTTGCGGGCCTGCTGAACCATGCTCTCAGTGCTGTCTCACTGGGGATGGCGTTACCATTCTGGAAAGACACGTCAGCGCTACAGTCCATGCTATCAGTCAGTGAGCGTAGGTCTCCCGGTCTGCCCCAAAGCAGTTACGCGCTTGCCCAGCAGAAACTGCGACACCCTTCGTTAACTTGGCTCTTTGGTCTAGGGGTATGATTCTTGCTGAGGGTGTGAGACGCCCTGGGTTCAACTCCAGGACGAGCCCACTTGGCCCCACTTTGCAGTCACCGAAGTGTTTGTTCGTTTGCTCTTGAAGGCTGGCTTCTGGGCTCCTCTGCACAAGGGAGGGCTATCGACCTCAGATACTGTTGCCTGTAAAGCTGATGGGAAATCAGACTGTCATCTGTGTGTTTTGTTTTCTTTAAAGAAAATGTGTATTTTACAAGTTCGTTGTTGTTGTTGAGGAGGAGGAGGACATGTAGTGTGTTGTTGAGGAGGAGGAGGACGAAATGTGGTTTGCCGGCTTGTTATGGAGACCTTTGCTGAACGTGTACTCCTGAGCTGCACCAAAGGAGAGGCATTCTTTTCAGTTGTTTGCGGGCCTGCTGAACCATGCTCTCAGTGCTGTCTCACTGGGGATGGCGTTACCATTCTGGAAAGACACGTCAGCGCTACAGTCCATGCTATCAGTCAGTGAGCGTAGGTCTCCCGGTCTGCCCCAAAGCAGTTACGCGCTTGCCCAGCAGAAACTGCGACACCCTCCGTTAACTTGGCTCGTTGGTCTAGGGGTATGATTCTTGCTGAGGGTGTGAGAGGCCCTGGGTTCAACTCCAGGACGAGCCCACTTGGCCCCACTTTGCAGTCACCGAAGTGTTTGTTTGTTTGCTCTTGAAGGCTGGCTTCTGGGCTCCTCTGCACAAGGGAGGGCTATCGACCTCAGATACTGTTGCCTGTAAAGCTGATGGGAAATCAGACTGTCATCTGTGTGTTTTGTTTTCTTTAAAGAAAATGTGTTTTTTACAAGTTCGTTGTTGTTGTTGTTGTTGAGGAGGAGGAGGAGGACATGTAGTGTGTTGTTGAGGAGGAGGAGGACGAAATGTGGTTTGCCGGCTTGTTATGGAGACCTTTGCTGAACGTGTACTCCTGAGCTGCACCAAAGGAGAGGCATTCTTTTCAGTTGTTTGCGGGCCTGCTGAACCATGCTCTCAGTGCTGTCTCACTGGGGATACGGTTACCGTTCTGGAAAGACACTTCAGCGCTACAGTCCATGCTATCAGTCAGTGAGCGTAGGTCTCCCGGTCTGCCCCAAAGCAGTTACGCGCTTGCCCAGCAGAAACTGCGAAACCCTCCGTTAACTTGGCTCGTTGGTCTAGGGGTATGATTCTTGCTGAGGGTGTTAGAGGCCCTGGGTTCAACTCCAGGACGAGCCCACTTGGCCCCACTTTGCAGTCACCGAAGTGTTTGTTCGTTTGCTCTTGAAGGCTGGCTTCTGGGCTCCTCTGCACAAGGGAGGGCTATCGACCTCAGATACTGTTGCCTGTATAGCTGATGGGAAATCAGACTGTCATCTGTGTGTTTTGTTTTCTTTAAAGAAAATGTGTTTTTTACAAGTTCGTTGTTGTTGTTGTTGTTGTTGAGGAGGAGGAGGAGGACATGTAGTGTGTTGTTGAGGAGGAGGAGGACGAAATGTGGTTTGCCGGCTTGTTATGGAGACCTTTGCTGAACGTGTACTCCTGAGCTGCACCAAAGGAGAGGCATTCTTTTCAGTTGTTTGCGGGCCTGCTGAACCATGCTCTCAGTGCTGTCTCACTGGGGATGGCGTTACCATTCTGGAAAGATACGTCAGCGCTACAGTCCATGCTATCAGTCAGTGAGCGTAGGTCTCCCGGTCTGCCCCAAAGCAGTTACGCGCTTGCCCAGCAGAAACTGCGACACGCTCCGTTAACTTGGCTCGTTGGTCTAGGGGTATGATTCTCGCTTAGGGTGCGAGAGGTCCCGGGTTCAACTCCCGGACGAGCCCGCTTGGCACTGCTTTGCATTCTCTGAAGCATTCGTTTGTTCTCTCTCGATGCTTGGCTTCTGGGCTCCTCTGCACCAGGGAGGTCTTTCAACCTCAGATACTGTTGGCTGTGTAGCTGATGGGAAATCAGACTGTCATCTGTGTGTTTTGTTTTCTTTAAAGAAAATGTGTATTTTACAAGTTCGTTGTTGTTGTTGAGGAGGAGGAGGACATGTAGTGTGTTGTTGAGGAGGAGGAGGACGAAATGTGGTTTGCCGGCTTGTTATGGAGACCTTTGCTGAACGTGTACTCCTGAGCTGCACCAAAGGAGAGGCATTCTTTTCAGTTGTTTGCGGGCCTGCTGAACAATGCTCTCAGTGCTGTCTCACTGGGGATGGCGTTACCATTCTGGAAAGACACGTCAGCGCTACAGTCCATGCTATCAGTCAGTGAGCGTAGGTCTCCCGGTCTGCCCCAAAGCAGTTACGCGCTTGCCCAGCAGAAACTGCGACACCCTCCGTTAACTTGGCTCGTTGGTCTAGAGGTATGATTCTTGCTGAGGGTGTGAGAGGCCCTGGGTTCAACTCCAGGACGAGCCCACTTGGCCCCACTTTGCAGTCACTGAAGTGTTTGTTTGTTTGCTCTTGAAGGCTGGCTTCTGGGCTCATCTGCACAAGGGAGGGCTATCGACCTCAGATACTGTTGCCTGTAAAGCTGATGGGAAATCAGACTGTCATCTGTGTGTTTTGTTTTCTTTAAAGAAAATGTGTTTTTTACAAGTTCGTTGTTGTTGTTGTTGTTGAGGAGGAGGAGGAGGACATGTAGTGTGTTGTTGAGGAGGAGGAGGACGAAATGTGGTTTGCCGGCTTGTTATGGAGACCTTTGCTGAACGTGTACTCCTGAGCTGCACCAAAGGAGAGGCATTCTTTTCAGTTGTTTGCGGGCCTGCTGAACAATGCTCTCAGTGCTGTCTCACTGGGGATGGCGTTACCATTCTGGAAAGACACGTCAGCGCTACAGTCCATGCTATCAGTCAGTGAGCGTAGGTCTCCCGGTCTGCCCCAAAGCAGTTACGCGCTTGCCCAGCAGAAACTGCGACACCCTCCGTTAACTTGGCTCGTTGGTCTAGAGGTATGATTCTTGCTGAGGGTGTGAGAGGCCCTGGGTTCAACTCCAGGACGAGCCCACTTGGCCCCACTTTGCAGTCACCGAAGTGTTTGTTCATTTGCTCTTGAAGGCTGTCTTCTGGGCTCCTCTGCACAAGGGAGGGCTATCGACCTCAGATACTGTTGCCTGTAAAGCTGATGGGAAATCAGACTGTCATCTGTGTGTTTTGTTTTCTTTAAAGAAAATGTGTTTTTTACAAGTTCGTTGTTGTTGTTGTTGTTGTTGAGGAGGAGGAGGAGGACATGTAGTGTGTTGTTGAGGAGGAGGAGGACGAAATGTGGTTTGCCGGCTTGTTATGGAGACCTTTGCTGAACGTGTACTCCTGAGCTGCACCAAAGGAGAGGCATTCTTTTCAGTTGTTTGCGGGCCTGCTGAACCATGCTCTCAGTGCTGTCTCACTGGGGATGGCGTTACCATTCTGGAAAGATACGTCAGCGCTACAGTCCATGCTATCAGTCAGTGAGCGTAGGTCTCCCGGTCTGCCCCAAAGCAGTTACGCGCTTGCCCAGCAGAAACTGCGACATGCTCCGTTAACTTGGCTCGTTGGTCTAGGGGTATGATTCTCGCTTAGGGTGCGAGAGGTCCCGGGTTCAACTCCCGGACGAGCCCGCTTGGCACTGCTTTGCATTCTCTGAAGCATTCGTTTGTTCTCTCTCGATGCTTGGCTTCTGGGCTCCTCTGCACCAGGGAGGTCTTTCAACCTCAGATACTGTTGGCTGTGTAGCTGATGGGAAATCAGACTGTCATCTGTGTGTTTTGTTTTCTTTAAAGAAAATGTGTATTTTACAAGTTCGTTGTTGTTGTTGAGGAGGAGGAGGACATGTAGTGTGTTGTTGAGGAGGAGGAGGACGAAATGTGGTTTGCCGGCTTGTTATGGAGACCTTTGCTGAACGTGTACTCCTGAGCTGCACCAAAGGAGAGGCATTCTTTTCAGTTGTTTGCGGGCCTGCTGAACCATGCTCTCAGTGCTGTCTCACTGGGGATACGGTTACCGTTCTGGAAAGACACTTCAGCGCTACAGTCCATGCTATCAGTCAGTGAGCGTAGGTCTCCCGGTCTGCCCCAAAGCAGTTACGCGCTTGCCCAGCAGAAACTGCGACACCCTCCGTTAACTTGGCTCGTTGGTCTAGGGGTATGATTCTTGCTGAGGGTGTTAGAGGCCCTGGGTTCAACTCCAGGACGAGCCCACTTGGCCCCACTTTGCAGTCACCGAAGTGTTTGTTCGTTTGCTCTTGAAGGCTGGCTTCTGGGCTCCTCTGCACAAGGGAGGGCTATCGACCTCAGATACTGTTGCCTGTATAGCTGATGGGAAATCAGACTGTCATCTGTGTGTTTTGTTTTCTTTAAAGAAAATGTGTTTTTTACAAGTTCGTTGTTGTTGTTGTTGTTGTTGAGGAGGAGGAGGAGGACATGTAGTGTGTTGTTGAGGAGGAGGAGGACGAAATGTGGTTTGCCGGCTTGTTATGGAGACCTTTGCTGAACGTGTACTCCTGAGCTGCACCAAAGGAGAGGCATTCTTTTCAGTTGTTTGCGGGCCTGCTGAACCATGCTCTCAGTGCTGTCTCACTGGGGATGGCGTTACCATTCTGGAAAGATACGTCAGCGCTACAGTCCATGCTATCAGTCAGTGAGCGTAGGTCTCCCGGTCTGCCCCAAAGCAGTTACGCGCTTGCCCAGCAGAAACTGTGAAACTGTCAGATAACTTGGCTCGTTGGTCTAGGGGTATGATTCTCGCTTAGGGTGCGAGAGGTCCCGGTTCAACTCCCGGACGAGCCCGCTTGGCACTGCTTTGCATTCTCTGAAGCATTCGTTTGTTCTCTCTCGATGCTTGGCTTCTGGGCTCCTCTGCACCAGGGAGGTCTTTCAACCTCAGATACTGTTGGCTGTGTAGCTGATGGGAAATCAGACTGTCATCTGTGTGTTTTGTTTTCTTTAAAGAAAATGTGTATTTTACAAGTTCGTTGTTGTTGTTGAGGAGGAGGAGGACATGTAGTGTGTTGTTGAGGAGGAGGAGGACGAAATGTGGTTTGCCGGCTTGTTATGGAGACCTTTGCTGAACGTGTACTCCTGAGCTGCACCAAAGGAGAGGCATTCTTTTCAGTTGTTTGCGGGCCTGCTGAACCATGCTCTCAGTGCTGTCTCACTGGGGATACGGTTACCGTTCTGGAAAGACACTTCAGCGCTACAGTCCATGCTATCAGTCAGTGAGCGTAGGTCTCCCGGTCTGCCCCAAAGCAGTTACGCGCTTGCCCAGCAGAAACTGCGAAACCCTCCGTTAACTTGGCTCGTTGGTCTAGGGGTATGATTCTTGCTGAGGGTGTTAGAGGCCCTGGGTTCAACTCCAGGACGAGCCCACTTGGCCCCACTTTGCAGTCACCGAAGTGTTTGTTCGTTTGCTCTTGAAGGCTGGCTTCTGGGCTCCTCTGCACAAGGGAGGGCTATCGACCTCAGATACTGTTGCCTGTATAGCTGATGGGAAATCAGACTGTCATCTGTGTGTTTTGTTTTCTTTAAAGAAAATGTGTTTTTTACAAGTTCGTTGTTGTTGTTGTTGTTGTTGAGGAGGAGGAGGAGGACATGTAGTGTGTTGTTGAGGAGGAGGAGGACGAAATGTGGTTTGCCGGCTTGTTATGGAGACCTTTGCTGAACGTGTACTCCTGAGCTGCACCAAAGGAGAGGCATTCTTTTCAGTTGTTTGCGGGCCTGCTGAACCATGCTCTCAGTGCTGTCTCACTGGGGATGGCGTTACCATTCTGGAAAGATACGTCAGCGCTACAGTCCATGCTATCAGTCAGTGAGCGTAGGTCTCCCGGTCTGCCCCAAAGCAGTTACGCGCTTGCCCAGCAGAAACTGCGACACGCTCCGTTAACTTGGCTCGTTGGTCTAGGGGTATGATTCTCGCTTAGGGTGCGAGAGGTCCCGGGTTCAACTCCCGGACGAGCCCGCTTGGCACTGCTTTGCATTCTCTGAAGCATTCGTTTGTTCTCTCTCGATGCTTGGCTTCTGGGCTCCTCTGCACCAGGGAGGTCTTTCAACCTCAGATACTGTTGGCTGTGTAGCTGATGGGAAATCAGACTGTCATCTGTGTGTTTTGTTTTCTTTAAAGAAAATGTGTATTTTACAAGTTCGTTGTTGTTGTTGAGGAGGAGGAGGACATGTAGTGTGTTGTTGAGGAGGAGGAGGACGAAATGTGGTTTGCCGGCTTGTTATGGAGACCTTTGCTGAACGTGTACTCCTGAGCTGCACCAAAGGAGAGGCATTCTTTTCAGTTGTTTGCGGGCCTGCTGAACAATGCTCTCAGTGCTGTCTCACTGGGGATGGCGTTACCATTCTGGAAAGACACGTCAGCGCTACAGTCCATGCTATCAGTCAGTGAGCGTAGGTCTCCCGGTCTGCCCCAAAGCAGTTACGCGCTTGCCCAGCAGAAACTGCGACACCCTCCGTTAACTTGGCTCGTTGGTCTAGAGGTATGATTCTTGCTGAGGGTGTGAGAGGCCCTGGGTTCAACTCCAGGACGAGCCCACTTGGCCCCACTTTGCAGTCACCGAAGTGTTTGTTCATTTGCTCTTGAAGGCTTGCTTCTGGGCTCCTCTGCACAAGGGAGGGCTATCGACCTCAGATACTGTTGCCTGTAAAGCTGATGGGAAATCAGACTGTCATCTGTGTGTTTTGTTTTCTTTAAAGAAAATGTGTTTTTTACAAGTTCGTTGTTGTTGTTGTTGTTGTTGAGGAGGAGGAGGAGGACATGTAGTGTGTTGTTGAGGAGGAGGAGGACGAAATGTGGTTTGCCGGCTTGTTATGGAGACCTTTGCTGAACGTGTACTCCTGAGCTGCACCAAAGGAGAGGCATTCTTTTCAGTTGTTTGCGGGCCTGCTGAACCATGCTCTCAGTGCTGTCTCACTGGGGATGGCGTTACCATTCTGGAAAGATACGTCAGCGCTACAGTCCATGCTATCAGTCAGTGAGCGTAGGTCTCCCGGTCTGCCCCAAAGCAGTTACGCGCTTGCCCAGCAGAAACTGCGACACGCTCCGTTAACTTGGCTTGTTGGTCTAGGGGTATGATTCTCGCTTAGGGTGCGAGAGGTCCCGGGTTCAACTCCCGGACGAGCCCGCTTGGCACTGCTTTGCATTCTCTGAAGCATTCGTTTGTTCTCTCTCGATGCTTGGCTTCTGGGCTCCTCTGCACCAGGGAGGTCTTTCAACCTCAGATACTGTTGGCTGTGTAGCTGATGGGAAATCAGACTGTCATCTGTGTGTTTTGTTTTCTTTAAAGAAAATGTGTATTTTACAAGTTCGTTGTTGTTGTTGAGGAGGAGGAGGACATGTAGTGTGTTGTTGAGGAGGAGGAGGACGAAATGTGGTTTGCCGGCTTGTTATGGAGACCTTTGCTGAACGTGTACTCCTGAGCTGCACCAAAGGAGAGGCATTCTTTTCAGTTGTTTGCGGGCCTGCTGAACCATGCTCTCAGTGCTGTCTCACTGGGGATGGCGTTACCATTCTGGAAAGACACGTCAGCGCTACAGTCCATGCTATCAGTCAGTGAGCGTAGGTCTCCCGGTCTGCCCCAAAGCAGTTACGCGCTTGCCCAGCAGAAACTGCGACACCCTTCGTTAACTTGGCTCGTTGGTCTAGGGGTATGATTCTTGCTGAGGGTGTGAGAGGCCCTGGGTTCAACTCCACGACGAGCCCACTTGGCCCCACTTTGCAGTCACCGAAGTGTTTGTTCGTTTGCTCTTGAAGGCTGGCTTCTGGGCTCCTCTGCACAAGGGAGGGCTATCGACCTCAGATACTGTTGCCTGTAAAGCTGATGGGAAATCAGACTGTCATCTGTGTGTTTTGTTTTCTTTAAAGAAAATGTGTTTTTTACAAGTTCGTTGTTGTTGTTGTTGTTGAGGAGGAGGAGGAGGACATGTAGTGTGTTGTTGAGGAGGAGGAGGACGAAATGTGGTTTGCCGGCTTGTTATGGAGACCTTTGCTGAACGTGTACTCCTGAGCTGCACCAAAGGAGAGGCATTCTTTTCAGTTGTTTGCGGGCCTGCTGAACAATGCTCTCAGTGCTGTCTCACTGGGGATGGCGTTACCATTCTGGAAAGACACGTCAGCGCTACAGTCCATGCTATCAGTCAGTGAGCGTAGGTCTCCCGGTCTGCCCCAAAGCAGTTACGTGCTTGCCCAGCAGAAACTGTGAAACTGTCAGATAACTTGGCTCGTTGGTCTAGGGGTATGATTCTCGCTTTGGGTGTGAGAGGTCCCGGGTTCAACTCCCGGACGAGCCCGCTTGGCCCTGCTTTGCATTATCTGAAGCATTCGTTTGTTCTCTGTCGATGCTTGGCTTCTGGGCTCCTCTGCACCAGGGAGGTCTTTCAACCTCAGATACTGTTGGCTGTGTAGCTGATGGGAAATCAGACTGTCATCTGTGTGTTTTGTTTTCTTTAAAGAAAATGTGTATTTTACAAGTTCGTTGTTGTTGTTGAGGAGGAGGAGGACATGTAGTGTGTTGTTGAGGAGGAGGAGGACGAAATGTGGTTTGCCGGCTTGTTATGGAGACCTTTGCTGAACGTGTACTCCTGAGCTGCACCAAAGGAGAGGCATTCTTTTCAGTTGTTTGCGGGCCTGCTGAACAATGCTCTCAGTGCTGTCTCACTGGGGATGGCGTTACCATTCTGGAAAGACACGTCAGCGCTACAGTCCATGCTATCAGTCAGTGAGCGTAGGTCTCCCGGTCTGCCCCAAAGCAGTTACGCGCTTGCCCAGCAGAAACTGCGACACCCTCCGTTAACTTGGCTCGTTGGTCTAGGGGTATGATTCTTGCTGAGGGTGTGAGAGGCCCTGGGTTCAACTCCAGGACGAGCCCACTTGGCCCCACTTTGCAGTCACCGAAGTGTTTGTTCATTTGCTCTTGAAGGCTGGCTTCTGGGCTCCTCTGCACAAGGGAGGGCTATCGACCTCAGATACTGTTGCCTGTAAAGCTGATGGGAAATCAGACTGTCATCTTTGTGTTTTGTTTTCTTTAAAGAAAATGTGTATTTTACAAGTTCGTTGTTGTTGTTGAGGAGGAGGAGGACATGTAGTGTGTTGTTGAGGAGGAGGAGGACGAAATGTGGTTTGCCGGCTTGTTATGGAGACCTTTGCTGAACGTGTACTCCTGAGCTGCACCAAAGGAGAGGCATTCTTTTCAGTTGTTTGCGGGCCTGCTGAACAATGCTCTCAGTGCTGTCTCACTGGGGATGGCGTTACCATTCTGGAAAGACACGTCAGCGCTACAGTCCATGCTATCAGTCAGTGAGCGTAGGTCTCCCGGTCTGCCCCAAAGCAGTTACGCGCTTGCCCAGCAGAAACTGTGAAATTGTCAGATAACTTGGCTCGTTGGTCTAGGGGTATGATTCTCGCTTTGGGTGTGAGATGTCCCGGGTTCAACTCCCGGACGAGCCCGCTTGGCCCTGCTTTGCATTATCTGAAGCATTCGTTTGTTCTCTGTCGATGCTTGGCTTCTGGGCTCCTCTGCACCAGGGAGGTCTTTCAACCTCAGATACTGTTGGCTGTGTAGCTGATGGGAAATCAGACTGTCATCTGTGTGTTTTGTTTTCTTTAAAGAAAATGTGTATTTTACAAGTTCGTTGTTGTTGTTGAGGAGGAGGAGGACATGTAGTGTGTTGTTGAGGAGGAGGAGGACGAAATGTGGTTTGCCGGCTTGTTATGGAGACCTTTGCTGAACGTGTACTCCTGAGCTGCACCAAAGGAGAGGCATTCTTTTCAGTTGTTTGCGGGCCTGCTGAACAATGCTCTCAGTGCTGTCTCACTGGGGATGGCGTTACCATTCTGGAAAGACACGTCAGCGCTACAGTCCATGCTATCAGTCAGTGAGCGTAGGTCTCCCGGTCTGCCCCAAAGCAGTTACGCGCTTGCCCAGCAGAAACTGCGACACCCTCCGTTAACTTGGCTCGTTGGTCTAGAGGTATGATTCTTGCTGAGGGTGTGAGAGGCCCTGGGTTCAACTCCAGGACGAGCCCACTTGGCCCCACTTTGCAGTCACCGAAGTGTTTGTTCATTTGCTCTTGAAGGCTGGCTTCTGGGCTCCTCTGCACAAGGGAGGGCTATCGACCTCAGATACTGTTGCCTGTAAAGCTGATGGGAAATCAGACTGTCATCTGTGTGTTTTGTTTTCTTTAAAGAAAATGTGTTTTTTACAAGTTCGTTGTTGTTGTTGTTGTTGAGGAGGAGGAGGAGGACATGTAGTGTGTTGTTGAGGAGGAGGAGGACGAAATGTGGTTTGCCGGCTTGTTATGGAGACCTTTGCTGAACGTGTACTCCTGAGCTGCACCAAAGGAGAGGCATTCTTTTCAGTTGTTTGCGGGCCTGCTGAACCATGCTCTCAGTGCTGTCTCACTGGGGATACGGTTACCGTTCTGGAAAGACACTTCAGCGCTACAGTCCATGCTATCAGTCAGTGAGCGTAGGTCTCCCGGTCTGCCCCAAAGCAGTTACGCGCTTGCCCAGCAGAAACTGCGACACCCTCCGTTAACTTGGCTCGTTGGTCTAGGGGTATGATTCTTGCTGAGGGTGTGAGAGGTCCTGGGTTCAACTCCAAGATGAGCCCACTTGGCCCCACTTTGCAGTCACTGAAGTGTTTGTTCGTTTGCTCTTGAAGGCTGGCTTCTGGGCTCCTCTGCACAAGGGAGGGCTATCGACCTCAGATACTGTTGCCCGTATAGCTGATGGGAAATCAGACTGTCATCTGTGTGTTTTGTTTTCTTTAAAGAAAATGTGTTTTTTACAAGTTCGTTGTTGTTGTTGTTGTTGTTGTTGAGGAGGAGGTGGAGGACATGTAGTGTGTTGTTGAGGAGGAGGAGGACGAAATGTGGTTTGCCGGCTTGTTATGGAGACCTTTGCTGAACGTGTACTCCTGAGCTGCACCAAAGGAGAGGCATTCTTTTCAGTTGTTTGCGGGCCTGCTGAACCATGCTCTCAGTGCTGTCTCACTGGGGATGGCGTTACCATTCTGGAAAGACACGTCAGCGCTACAGTCCATGCTATCAGTCAGTGAGCGTAGGTCTCCCGGTCTGCCCCAAAGCAGTTACGCGCTTGCCCAGCAGAAACTGTGACACTGTCAGATAACTTGGCTCGTTGGTCTAGGGGTATGATTCTTGCTTTGGGTGCGAGAGGTCCCAGGTTCAACTCCCGGACGAGCCCGCTTGGCCCTGCTTTGCATTCTCTGAAGCATTCGTTTGTTCTCTCTCGATGCTTGGCTTCTGGGCTCCTCTGCACCAGGGAGGTCTTTCAACCTCA
The DNA here is from genome assembly GCF_036373705.1 of Amia ocellicauda. Lineage (NCBI taxonomy): Eukaryota > Metazoa > Chordata > Actinopteri > Amiiformes > Amiidae > Amia > Amia ocellicauda. The sequence continues at coordinate 52,370,376 of NC_089851.1, read as the reverse complement.
GATACTGTTGGCTGTGTAGCTGATGGGAAATCAGACTGTCATCTGTGTGTTTTGTTTTCTTTAAAGAAAATGTGTATTTTACAAGTTCGTTGTTGTTGTTGAGGAGGAGGAGGACATGTAGTGTGTTGTTGAGGAGGAGGAGGACGAAATGTGGTTTGCCGGCTTGTTATGGAGACCTTTGCTGAACGTGTACTCCTGAGCTGCACCAAAGGAGAGGCATTCTTTTCAGTTGTTTGCGGGCCTGCTGAACCATGCTCTCAGTGCTGTCTCACTGGGGATACGGTTACCGTTCTGGAAAGACACTTCAGCGCTACAGTCCATGCTATCAGTCAGTGAGCGTAGGTCTCCCGGTCTGCCCCAAAGCAGTTACGCGCTTGCCCAGCAGAAACTGCGACACCCTCCGTTAACTTGGCTCGTTGGTCTAGGGGTATGATTCTTGCTGAGGGTGTTAGAGGCCCTGGGTTCAACTCCAGGACGAGCCCGCTTGGCCCCACTTTGCAGTCACCGAAGTGTTTGTTCGTTTGCTCTTGAAGGCTGGCTTCTGGGCTCCTCTGCACAAGGGAGGGCTATCGACCTCAGATACTGTTGCCTGTATAGCTGATGGGAAATCAGACTGTCATCTGTGTGTTTTGTTTTCTTTAAAGAAAATGTGTTTTTTACAAGTTCGTTGTTGTTGTTGTTGTTGTTGAGGAGGAGGAGGAGGACATGTAGTGTGTTGTTGAGGAGGAGGAGGACGAAATGTGGTTTGCCGGCTTGTTATGGAGACCTTTGCTGAACGTGTACTCCTGAGCTGCACCAAAGGAGAGGCATTCTTTTCAGTTGTTTGCGGGCCTGCTGAACCATGCTCTCAGTGCTGTCTCACTGGGGATGGCGTTACCATTCTGGAAAGATACGTCAGCGCTACAGTCCATGCTATCAGTCAGTGAGCGTAGGTCTCCCGGTCTGCCCCAAAGCAGTTACGCGCTTGCCCAGCAGAAACTGCGACACGCTCCGTTAACTTGGCTCGTTGGTCTAGGGGTATGATTCTCGCTTAGGGTGCGAGAGGTCCCGGGTTCAACTCCCGGACGAGCCCGCTTGGCACTGCTTTGCATTCTCTGAAGCATTCGTTTGTTCTCTCTCGATGCTTGGCTTCTGGGTTCCTCTGCACCAGGGAGGTCTTTCAACCTCAGATACTGTTGCCTGTAAAGCTGATGGGAAATCAGACTGTCATCTGTGTGTTTTGTTTTCTTTAAAGAAAATGTGTATTTTACAAGTTCGTTGTTGTTGTTGAGGAGGAGGAGGACATGTAGTGTGTTGTTGAGGAGGAGGAGGACGAAATGTGGTTTGCCGGCTTGTTATGGAGACCTTTGCTGAACGTGTACTCCTGAGCTGCACCAAAGGAGAGGCATTCTTTTCAGTTGTTTGCGGGCCTGCTGAACCATGCTCTCAGTGCTGTCTCACTGGGGATGGCGTTACCATTCTGGAAAGACACATCAGCGCTACAGTCCATGCTATCAGTCAGTGAGCGTAGGTCTCCCGGTCTGCCCCAAAGCAGTTACGCGCTTGCCCAGCAGAAACTGCGACACCCTTCGTTAACTTGGCTCATTGGTCTAGGGGTATGATTCTTGCTGAGGGTGTGAGAGGCCCTGGGTTCAACTCCAGGACGAGCCCACTTGGCCCCACTTTGCAGTCACCGAAGTGTTTGTTCGTTTGCTCTTGAAGGCTGGCTTCTGGGCTCCTCTGCACAAGGGAGGGCTATCGACCTCAGATACTGTTGCCTGTAAAGCTGATGGGAAATCAGACTGTCATCTGTGTGTTTTGTTTTCTTTAAAGAAAATGTGTTTTTTACAAGTTCGTTGTTGTTGTTGTTGTTGAGGAGGAGGAGGAGGACATGTAGTGTGTTGTTGAGGAGGAGGAGGACGAAATGTGGTTTGCCGGCTTGTTATGGAGACCTTTGCTGAACGTGTACTCCTGAGCTGCACCAAAGGAGAGGCATTCTTTTCAGTTGTTTGCGGGCCTGCTGAACCATGCTCTCAGTGCTGTCTCACTGGGGATACGGTTACCGTTCTGGAAAGACACTTCAGCGCTACAGTCCATGCTATCAGTCAGTGAGCGTAGGTCTCCCGGTCTGCCCCAAAGCAGTTACGCGCTTGCCCAGCAGAAACTGCGACACCCTCCGTTAACTTGGCTCGTTGGTCTAGGGGTATGATTCTTGCTGAGGGTGTGAGAGGCCCTGGGTTCAACTCCAGGACGAGCCCACTTGGCCCCACTTTGCAGTCACCGAAGTGTTTGTTCGTTTGCTCTTGAAGGCTGGCTTCTGGGCTCCTCTGCACAAGGGAGGGCTATCGACCTCAGATACTGTTGCCCGTATAGCTGATGGGAAATCAGACTGTCATCTGTGTGTTTTGTTTTCTTTAAAGAAAATGTGTTTTTTACAAGTTCGTTGTTGTTGTTGTTGTTGAGGAGGAGGAGGAGGACATGTAGTGTGTTGTTGAGGAGGAGGAGGACGAAATGTGGTTTGCCGGCTTGTTATGGAGACCTTTGCTGAACGTGTACTCCTGAGCTGCACCAAAGGAGAGGCATTCT